>NC_057800.1:300476295-300656208 GCF_018294505.1 Triticum aestivum
TGAACACGCAGAAGAACAAGGTCGCCTTCCTCGAGACTTCTGGCGTTAACTTTGCGGCTATGGTAGCGGCGCAAAGCTTGCTAGTAGCGAGCAGCTCGCACAGCAGCCTGAAGACGATCTTCCTCAAGGAGCAGCGCGTCATCTTGTCGCAGCTGCTCTTGCTCAAGCTCATCATAAGCGAGCACTCGAGGTGACCCGTATACGAGTTCCGTGGGGACAACTGCCTCTGCTCCATAGAGTAGAGCGAAAGGTGTCTGGCCAGTGGCTCGATTTGGCGTCGTTCTGATCGACCAAAGAACCACTGGCAGCTCCTCGATCCAGTTTCTTCCGCACTTGTGCAGCCTGTCGAAAGTTCTGGTCTTGAGCCCGCGCAACACTTCAGCATTTGCCCTCTCCGCTTGACCGTTGCTTCTTGGGTGAGCAACAGAAGCGAAGCAGACCTTGGCGCCAAGATCTTGGACGTACTGCATGAAGGTGCGGCTCGTGAATTGCGTACCGTTGTCGGTGATTATCCTGTTAGGGATCTCGAAGCGGCAAACAATCGACCTGAAGAACTTGACTGCTGACTGTGCTGTCACCTTCCTCACTGGTTCCACTTCCGGCCACTTTGTGAACTTGTCGATTGCAACGTACAAGTACTCAAAGCCCCCGACTGCTCGGGGGAAGGGGCCGAGGATGTCGAGCCCCCAGACCGAAAATGGCCAGGATAAAGGGATCGTCTGGAGAGCTTGAGCTGGTTGGTGTATCTGCATGGAATGGAACTGGCACGCTTCACACTTGGTTACTTGTGTAGTCGCATCCTGGAGGGCTGTCTACCAAAAGAAACCTTGCCGGAATGCTTTGCCGACAAGTGCTCTTGCGCCAATGTGGTGTCCACATATGCCTCCATGTATCTCTGCCAACAGCTTTTGTCCGTCTTCCCGGTGAATACACTTCAATTTCACACCGTTGAGTCTTCTTCTGTACAGTGTCTTGTCGACAAACTGGTACATACTTGACTGCCGGGCTACTCTTTCCGCTTCTTCTTGCTCTTCGGGAAGTTCTCCTGTCTAAAGGAAATGGACAATCTGCTGTGCCCATGCTGGAGCTTGTGGCTCGACAACAAGGACTAAAGGCAAATCTGCTGCTGCGGGAACATCCGCTTCTACGGCGAGAACCTGTGGCTCTGCCGGAGCCTGACGTTCCCCGGCAAGCTTGCCGGAGCAAAACTTGCCGGGAGCTTCTGCTTCAACGGAACAAACCCTGGGGCTTGCCGGAGCAGACTGCTCCTCAGCGCAAGGCAAATCTGTTGCTGCGGGAATGTCCGCTTCTACAGCGAGAACCCGCGGCTCTGCCGGAGCTTGATGTTCCCCGGCAAGCTTGACGGAGCAAAACTTGTCGGGAGCTTCTGCTTCAACGAAACAAACCCTAGGGCTTGCCGGAGCAGACTGCTCCTCGGCGCTCTTGGCGTTGATCTTGGGGACATTCTTGACGGCGGCTTCGGGAAGCTCTGCCGGAAAATAGTCACCAGAAATCAACTTCCTCTTCTTGCTCTGTCCAGTTGATGGCGTTACGGACGGTTGAGTCAGCTTGAGCACAAAGATCCCTAGTTCCACAGGTAACTTAAGTGCGGCGCACTTTGACAGGCCATCGGCAATGCCGTTCTGGGCTCTTGGAACATGCTCCATCTGTAGGCCGTCAAAGTGCTCTTCTAGCTTTCTCACTTCGTCGATGTAGGCTTCCATCAACGGACTCTGATAATTCTTGTTCACTTGCCGGACGACAAGCTGCGAGTTACACCTAACAATGAGTTTCTTAATCCCAAGGTCTGCCGCGATCCTGAGACCGGCAAGCAAGCCTTCATACTCTGCAGTATTGTTTGTTGCTTGCTCCTTGGGAAAGTGCATCTGGACTATGTACTTGAGGTGCTCTCCGGTGGGTGCGACAAGCAGCACGCCAGCACCGGCGCCTTGCAGCGAAAAGGCACCATCAAAGTACATCAGCCACTCTTTGCTCGCTTCTTTGACGGGGATGCTCGTTTCTGGAATTTCTTCATCTGGTGTTGGCGTCCATTCTGCTATGAATTCTGCCAATGCTCTGCTTTGGATAGTTGAAGTACTCTCAAACTTGAGGCCAAAGCTTGACAGTTCCAGTGCCCACTCTACAATCCTGCCTGTCGCTTCTGGATTCTGTAGTATCCTCTTCAGCGGAAAGCGAGTGACAACTGTGATCTCATGTGCTTGGAAGTAATGGCGCAGCTTTCTCGAGGCCATAAGAAGGCCGAAAAGCAATTTCTGCACGCCAGAGTACCTTGACCTAGCCCCCTGCAAAAGGGAGCTGACAAAGTAAACTGGGCGCTGCACCATTTTCTTCTGTATTTCCTCATGCATCTGTGCAGATTCATCTTTGTCGGGGCCAGAGCTTGTCGGGGAAGCCCCCTGCTTGTCGCTGGATGTGCCTGCCGTGGTTGCTGGCTCGTCATCTGCCTCCCTCTCCGCTACTAACGCAGCACTAACCACTTGATTGGTTGCCGCTATGTACAGAAGCAACTTCTCTTGTGGCTTAGGTGTGACAAGTATTGGAGGGGAGGACAGGTATCTCTTCAAGTCTTGAAGCGCAGCCTCCGCTTCCGGAGTCCATTTCATTGGACCTGCCTTTTTCAATAATTTGAAAAATGGTAGGGCGCGCTCAGCAGACCTAGAGATAAACCTGGTGAGAGCAGCCATGCAACCGGCAAGTCTTTGTACATCCTTGACGCGCTTTGGTGCTTCAATCTGCTCAATGGCCTTGATCTTGTCGGGATTGGCTTCAATTCCCCGTTGAGACACAAAGAACCCGAGAAGCTTGCCGGAGGGAACTCCAAACACACACTTCTCTGGGTTGAGCTTGAGGCTGATCTTGCGCAGATTTGCAAAGGTCTTGTCTAAATCTTGGATCAGGGTTGCTCTGTCCTTGCTCTTGACTACTATGTCATCCATGTATGCTTCCACATTTCTATGTATCTGCAGCTCAAGAGCGACATGAACTACTCTTGCAAACGTTGAACCAGCATTTTTTAATCCAAAAGGCATCCGTACGAAACAGTACGTGCCACATGGAGTAATAAATGCGGTCTTCTCCTCATCCTCTTCTGCCATGAAGATCTAATGGTATCCTGAGTATGCGTCAAGAAATGAAAGCAAATCACATCCGGCCGTGGAGTCAACAATCTGGTCAATGCGCGGCAAAGGAAATGGGTCTTTGGGACAAGCTTTGTTGACATCGGTAAAGTCGATACAAAGTCTCCATTTCCCGTTCGCCTTGCGCACGACTACAGGATTGGCCAACCACGTAGGATGGAGCACTCCTCTGACAAGGCCTGCTGCTTCCAACTTCTTGATCTCTTCTGCAATGAATTCTTGGCGCTCCACTGCTTGCTTCCTGATCTTTTGCTTGACGGGCCGCGCATGAGGACAAACGGCAAGGTGGTGCTCAATTACTTTCCTGGGAACACCGGGGATGTCAGACGGTTGCCACGCAAACACATCAACATTCGCCCGCAGGAAAGCAATGAGCGCGCTTTCCTATTTAGGGTCGAGAGTGGCACTGATGGTGAAGGTACCACCAGTGCCGTCCTCCTTGGCGGACACCTTTTTCGTCTCTGGTGGAGCTGCCATCGTCTTCTTACACTTGCCGGTGGAGCCCGATGGTGCCTCCTCGACGGCAGCGCAGCACTCCAAAGAGGTGCGCTTGCCGGAGTGGGAATCAGAACTCTTGCCGGACTTGGTCTTCTTCCCCCCGGGAGCTTCAGCGGCAAGTGACTTGCAATCTGCTGCGGCTGCCGCTTCCCGGTAGATCTTGTCGGCGCAGATAAGAGCATCTTTCTTGTCGCTGGAGACAGAGATGACGCTTGTCGGGCCTGGCATCTTCAGCATGTTGTATGCATAGTGAGAGGCTGCCATGAACTTGGCGAGTGCTGGACGGCCAAGTATCCCATTGTAAGGCAATGGAATATCGGCAACGTCAAAAGTGATCCTCTCAGTCCTGAAATTAAGCTCGCTGCCAAATGTAACTGGCAACATGACCTTCCCCTTCGGCTTGCTCCTTCCCGGATTGATTTCTTGGAATGTGCCGGTCTCTTCAAGCTCGCTGTCAGGGATCTGGAGTTTTTGGAGTACAGCGGAGGAGATCAGGTTCAAGCCGGCCCCGCCGTCAACTAACATCTTGGTGACCTTGAGGTTGCGGATAGTTGGTGAAACCAACATCGGAAAACACCCGACCGCAGTTGTGCGATCACGGTGGTCCTCAATATCAAAGATGATAGGCGTGCTGGACCATTTCAGAAGCTTGCGTGATTCGACGGGTGGTTCTGCTGCATTGACTTCCCGCACCCACTGCTTGAGCTGGCGGTGCGAAGTATGCAGAGAAGCACCACCGTCAACGCACAAGACCTCTGTGGCTTTCTGGAACTCCTGCTCACTGGTCTCGACATCATCCATGTCTTCGTCATCGTCGTCATTTTCATCCTTGTCGCGGCTGCGGGGAGGTCTGTTTCCTTGCCGCTGCTTGGCCTTGCCGCGGCGTCCTCCCCGGCCGACGCGCATCTTGCTGGATTCTCCAGCACCTCCTTGGGCCCTCTCCTTGTCGTGTCGCTCGTATTCAGCCTTTTGCTGCTGGACAAGCTGCTCGACCTTCTTGCAGCTCTGGAGGTCATGGCCCTTGGTGCGGTGGATCTTGCAGTACTGCTTGTCGGAGCCGTCCTGCTTGTCGGCGACCGCCACAGCCTGACAGTTGGTGCATGCGGCAATCTCCTTGCTGGAGCTACCAACATTGGCTTTCTTGGCGCCACCTTCGTTGCCGGACTGCTCAACGACTAGCACATCTTTGCTTTTCTTCTTCCTGTTCCGCCGCCGGTTTTTCTTTGCGGGGGCAGCATCCTCACTGTCAGATCCTCCTGCTCCTGTATTCTCTCCAGGGAGTCTCCTCCCTTCCTCAGCACGTGCACACTTGTCGGCCAGGGCATACAGCTCACTGACGTCTCTGATCTTGCACATCGCCATCTCCTCCCGCATCCTGCGGTTACGCACGTTCTGATGGAACGCGCTAATGATCGCGGCAGGGTGGACATCTGGGATGTTGTGCTGTACACGGCTGAACCTCTGAATGTACTTGCACAGGGGCTCTCCTTCCTTCTGGGCGAGCAGATGAAGGTCACTCTCTTGGCCATGAGGTTTGTGGCCGCCTGTAAAGGCGCCGAGAAATTGATGGCAAAGGTCTGCCCAGGAGGATATGGAGTTGTCCGGCAAGTGCATGAGCCAGGATCTGACGTTGGGCTTGAGCACCAGCGGGAAGTAGTTGGCAAGGATCTTGTCGTCCCGTCCCCCGGCAGCCTGCACCGCGATGGTGTAGATGCTGAGGAACTCCAACGGATGCGACTTGCCGTCGTACTTCTCCGGTACGTCTGGCTTGAAATTCTTCATGCTGGGCCACTGGACTTGCCGCAGCTCACGGGTAAACGCAGGGCAACCTACCGCGTACGGCAAGTCGCCTGGTTCCCCTGGCGCATGCATGTCGACAGAGGGCCCAGCGCGCTGGTCTGATTGACGTTGCGCTTTTCTTCGGTGCTCGATGCGAGTACGAGCGTCTTCTTGCTGTCGTTCGTGAAGAACTTGGCGCTGATCGCGACGAGCTCGTGGATCTAATGACGTGGTGGAGTCACTGTCGAGGTGGATCCGGCGAGTCGGCGATCTTGGCCTTCGGGGCGGAGAGTGCACAGTGGTTGCACCCCCACTGGTCTTGTCGCCACCGGCTTGTGCCTGGCTGACTTGCCGCGGCAGCGACGTGCTCGGCTGCCTTTGGCGTCGCCGTTGGCGAAGCCGATGAGACTCTGAATGGTGTCCCTCCAGTCGTCAATCTTGTCTGCCGTTGGAGGGTAGTCTAGGAGCAGTTGAGCTTGCGCCAAAGCTTCTGCTGCAGTGGCGGGTGGCGGTGGCGAACGGTGCGAGGAGCGGGATATGCTTGGACTTCTAACTATGTTAGAAGGAGCAGTATCTCGTCCAGGCGACCGTGCCTAGCTCGTTCCAGCATGCTGGTGTGCATGCTGGTCTTGAGCACTCTGAGATCCACCAACTCGATCTTGGTCTAGCAAACGCATGGTACCGTGAGTACCATGACGCTGCCGGTCCCACGACTCCTGAGATGGGCGCGGTGCATGTACGGACGCCGAGGTCTTGGAGTGCGCCCGGTTGTTGCGGGAGCCGGCTACGCCGCCGATGGGTAGCATAGCCTTGTCCTTGGACCTGGCAGCACCGTGAGCTCCCTCGTCGATGCCCGTTCTTCCGCCGGCACCTGCCCCATCAGCCTCTTGCTCCGGCGATGGTGGGTTCGGCGCGGACGGAGCAGCCGCCTCCGAAGCCTTCTTCTTCGGCGGCATGTCGATGAGGATGATGAAGATCTAGCTCGCGTGGTCGCCGGATCTGGTTCACACAATCTCGACGCCCCCTACCTGGCGCGCCAAAGATGTCGGGGGACTGATCCACGAACACCTATGGGACCGGCGGGCCGAGTCCCTTTCGGTTCGGTGGGGGCGGAGATCGTGCAAAGAGCGGATCGAGGCGAAGCACGCGAGCGGTTTACCCAGGTTCGGGCCGCACGGATGCGTAAAACCCTACTCCTGCTTTGTGGTTTGTATTGATTTCTTGCTCGGGAGCGCGGAGTGCTACAGTACACACCAGCAGCTAACAAGACCGAGCGGGAGTGTTTTCCGAACTAGCTAACTAGCTAGCCCGTTAACCAGCCAACGCCCTCTATGTTGCGCATGGGCCTCCTTTTATATGCTCAAGGGGTCACCGACAGGTGGCAACGTAGACAAGGGTAAAAATGGAAAGGTGCTGCGGTAGGTACAGCTACCTGCTACAGTGTATCATACCTAACCCTGACGGCAGGGGACAAGGGCATTAAATGCCCGTCTGTGTCGCCTAAACAGTGCAAAAGGGACCGTCAGGGACGCCACCGCTCGCCACAATGGCAATCTTGTCAGCGTCGCTTGCCACCGCGCACCCCTGGCTGCACAGCCTCCCGCCACGTATGCCTGGAAGGGTCCCAAAGCGACACGTTGGTGGATGTGCTGGAGCGCGGGCGCGGAGTGGTGGCTTGCCGTGGCAAGCGCCTTGCCGTGGTCGTTGTCTTGTCACGTCCGGGAGCTTTTCGCTCACTGGGCCTTGCCGGGGCACGTGGCGCGTCGCGGCAAGTTCCTTGAGGTGCCTGGGTTGGCCTTCCCGGCAAGCTCCTCTTGCCGGGGCCTTAAGATGCCTTGGTTGGCCTTCCCGGCAAGCTCCTCTTGCCAGGGTCTTGTCTCCTTGGCTTGGATACTTTGTTCTTGAATGGCTCCAAAGGAACTACGGAGGACCTTGGCGGTCACCCGACAAGCCTTGCCGCGGGACGCTGCGACTGCCCGTGCACAAGTTCGGGATACTAGGGTACCCCTACTCTAGTACACCGACACAGAGACTCATTCATCATTCTATGATGGCGAGCCTATGCCTTGGAAGATGGATGACAAGCCTACTACATCAACGCCTCCACATCACCACCTCCGAAGAAAGAGACATAAATACATGGGTATGGGCACTCCCCTTGGCAACTGCCAAGCTTGGGGGAGGTGCCCCGGTATCGTATCACCATCACACCTTTACCTTTATCGTTTTTCTAAGTTCGATCCTTTTGGTTATTTCTTGATCTAGTAGAATGAAGTTTTTAGTATGATCTAGCTTTGAGTTTTGTTTCGAGATCTATCTATGTAATCGAGTCCGCGAGTTATATATAATAAAGAGTAGTTTTGAGTTGAGGGCTTTGCTTTCTTGTTATGATCTTGAGGGAATAAAATAAGAGAAAGAATAAAAAGAAATAAAAAGACCATATATTGATCTTATGGGGAGTAATGATTTCACATATAAAGAGTATGATGAATAAAAGTTGGTGAGAGTTGACAAACATTGTCGGCGTTCTAGGAATGGGGGTACCTAGACTTGCCTACCTGCGGCCCATGGCATGGCTCTGCCAGCGGCCCGGTACGACCCAGCTTCAACAACAACAACCCAAGACCCTCACAAGGGGCCAAGCCTCGCGAGGCAGATGACACCAAGACCTCCCTAGGGGGAAGCCTCACCAGGATGGCTCCCGAGGTGCAGAGATATCGTTGCAAGGTGCACCTCGCGAGGTTCATATGACGTGAGCCATGACGACCAAGGCCAAGGGGGCGGCAATGGGCGCAGTGTACCAGTTTCCTCTTTGGTGCTAAGGAGGCAAGCGTAGGCGTGGAGTCCTGAGGCATCAAGAAAAGGTTTCCATTTCGGTGCAACAAGACCAAGACCTCTAGGACGGCTGGACGGAGGTCATCGCAGAGCCCACCACGGCGTCACGACCAGGAGCTTTTGCATGTGAAGACTACTTTTGTCAGGATAACTTGTACTAGTTGTCGCCCTTTGAATTTGGCCGTTGTGGGATCCCTTCCTGCCAACATTTGGAAGAGGACCAAGGGCACTATAAATAGGACCTAGCCACCACCATAGAGGGGACGGATCCATTCCACCCTGACCAGCACACCAGCTCATTGAGCCCAAGAACACCTCTCCTCCTGAGGCTGTTTATCCACTGTACTAGTTCATCCACAGCCCCTCGAGGCCAATCCACCACAAAGCAGGAGTAGGGTTTTACACCGCAAGGTAGCCCGAACCTGGGTAAACTGTCGTGTCTCTTGGTTGCTGGGTTCGTCGAACTAGGATGTAGGATCGACGAGCAGACGTGTTGGGGAGGGCGAGTTCTTCTCACGCACCCCAGTGTTCGAACCTCTCAAGGGTGAGCGGAACCCAGAATCCGACAAACATAGTTTTGGTCATTGTTGCAATTAATTGGAAGTAATAAAGAAAGAGAGGCTTTACATATAAATATACTATCTTGGACATCTTTTGTAATTGTGAGCACTCATTAAAATATGACATGCTAAAAAGTTGATGTTGGACAAGGAAGACAACATAATGGGTTATGTTTTCTTATATCCGAATAGAAGTTACATTGTCGTGGATCCTCCAACATGTTGAGCTTGCTTTTCTCCCTCATGCTAGACAAATTCTTTGCACTAAGTAGAGATACTACATGTGCTTCCAAACATCCTTAAACCAATTTTGCCATGAGAGTCCACCATACCTACCTATGGATTGAGTAAGATCCTTTAAATAAGTTGTCATCGGTGCAAGCAATAAAAAAATACTCTCTAAATATGTATGATCTATTAGTGTGAAGAAAATAAGCTTTATACAAACTTGTGATATGGAAGAAATAAAAGCGACAGATTGCATAATAAAGTTCTTTATCACAAGCGGCAATATAAAGTGACGTTCTTTTGCATTAAGATTTTGTGCATCCAACCATAAAAGCGCATGACAACCTCTGCTTCCCTCTGCGAAGGGCCTATCTTTTACTTTTATATTCTACCCTTATACAAGAGTCATGGTGATCTTCACCTTTCATTTTACACCTTTTCTTTTGGGAATCACTATATGTTGGATATATATATATATATATATTTATATATATATCAACTTGGATGTAAATTATCATAAAGTATTATTGTTGACATTACTCTTGAGGTAAAAGGTTGTGAGGCGAAACTATAAGCCCCTATATTTCTCCATGTCTTATTGAAGATTTGAACCCATAAGTATTGCGTGAGTATTAGCAATGTGAAAGACTAAATGATAGTTGAGTATGTGGACTCCCTAAAAAGCTCTTATATTGACTCTTTCCGATTTTATGATAAATTGCAATTGCTTCGATGCCTGAGATCATAGTTTCTTAGTTTTCAATAAATTTCTGATTCATACTTTACCTTCTGAACCAATTGTTACTTTAGCATAAGAAATTATACGACATTATATGTTGTTGTCCAAAAGATCATAATGATGCCCTCATGTCCATATTTTATTTTATAGACACCTCTATCTCTAAACATGTGGACATATTTTTCGATTTCGGCTTTCTCTTGAGGACAAGCAAGGTCTAAGCTTGAGGGAGTTGATATGTCCATTTTGCATCATGCTTTTATATTGTTATTTATTGCATTATGAGTTGCTATTACACATTATATTACAAAACATATGCCTTTCTCTCTTATTTTACAAGGTTTACATGAAGAGAGAGAATGCCAACAGCTGGAATTCTGGACTGGAAAAGGTGCAAATATTGGAGACCTATTCTGCACAACTCCAAAAGTCCTGAAATTTCACAGAAAATTATTTTGGAATATGTAAAAAAATTGGGCGTAGAAAGCACCAGAGGGGGGCCACGAGCCATCCACAAGGGTGGGGGAGCCCTACCCCCTGGGCGCGCCCGCCTCCCTTGTGGGCCACCTGGCAGACCCCTGATGCCCATCTTCTGCTATATGGTGTGTTTTGACCTAGAAAATAAAATAAAAAGGAAGCTTCCGGGATGAAGCGTTGCTGTCTCGAGGCGGAACTTGGGCAAAACCAATCTAGGGCTCTGGCGGACCTATTCTACCGAGGAAACTTCCCTCCGGGAGGGGGAAATCATCACCATCGTCATCACCAATGATCCTCTCATCGAGAGGGGGTCAATCTCCATCAACATCTTCAACATCACTGTAACACCCTCGATGCGACTATAGCTCCCACGTGTCGAGGCACGACTTAGAGACATAATCGCATTGAAGGCATATGTCGCAAGTTAGGCAATCATCACAACATCCCATGTAATATAGATAATAAAAGGGGAGATAACATAGTTGGCTTACACTCGCCACATCAATCAAGTACATAAATAACGTTACATCATCCAAACACTCATGGCCCGACTACGGCACCAAAATAAAAGATAACCCAACATGCGACACGGTCCCGATCACCCCCAACAGCGCACCACTACTAATCATCAGGGAAAGACACATAGTATCGTTGAGAGTCCTCGTCAAACTCCCACTTGAGCTCAAGCACGCCATCTGCAGCAGAATCATCAGGCCCTGCATCTGGTGTAATAGTAATCTGTGAGCCACAGGGAATCAGCAATCTCGCACCCTCGCGATCAAGACTATTTAAGCTTATAGGTAAGGTAAGGTAAATATGAGTGGAGCTGCAGCAAGCGACTAGCATATATGGTGGCTAACCTATTCGCAAAAGAGAGCGAGAAGAGAAAGCAAAGCGCGGTCGAATAACTAAAGGGCAATCCTGCGGCAAGCATTACTCCAACACCGTGTCCACTTCCCGGACTCCACCAAGAAGAGGCCATCACGGTAACTCACACAGTTGATTCATTTTAATTAAATTAAGGTTCAAGTTATCTACAACCGGACATTAACAAATTCCCATCTGCCCATAACCGCGGGCACGACTTTCGAAAGTTCAAATCCCTGCAGGGGAGTCCCAACTTAGCCCATGACAAGCTCTCACGGTCAACGAAGGAATAGACCTCCTCCTGAGACGTTCCGATCAGACTCGGTATCTCCGTTCTTCAAGACACTTCGACAGGTTAAAACAAATCCAGCAACACCGCCCGAATGTGCCGACAAATCCCGATAGGAGCTGCACATATCTCGTTCTCAAGGCACACTCAGATACGTCAAGCTACGAGTAAAACCAACCCTCGAGTTTCCCCGAGGTGGCCCCGTGGGCTACCTAGTTCAGACCAACACTCAGAGGAGCACTGGCCTCGGGGGGGGGGGGGGTTAAATAAGATGACCCTCGGGCTCCGGAAACCCAAGGGAAAAAGAGGCTAGGTGGCAAATGGTAAAACTAAGGTTGGGCATTGCTGGAAAAGCTTTAATCAAGGCGAACTATCAAGGGGTTCCCATTATAACCCAACCGCGTAAGGAATGCAAAATCCGGGAACATAACAGCGATACGACGGAAACTAGGGCGGCAAGAGTGGAACAAAACACTAGGCGAGAGGCCGAGCCTTCCACCCTTTACCAAGTATATAGATGCATTAAGATAACATGGCAATATAATGATATCCCAACAAGTAAATAGGTATCCAACAAGGAACGGTCTCCAATCTTCACCTGCAACTAGCAACGCTATAAGAGGGGCTGAGCAAAGCGGTAACATAGCCAAACAACGGTTTGCTAGGACATGGTGGGTTAGAGGTTTGACATGGCAATTTGGGAGGCTTGAAAGCAAATGGTAGGCATCGTAGCATTGGCATAGCAAAAGAGCGAGCATCTAGCAAAGCAAAGATAGTAGTGATTTCGAGGGTATGATCATCTTGCCTGCAAAGTTGTCAGAGTTGACTGGATCCTCGAAAGCAAACTCAACGGGCTCCTCGTTAGCGAACTCGTCTCCTGGCTCTACCCAAACAAGACAAACAAGCAACAAGGACACAATCAACCATGTGCAAAGCTCAAACAATATGATGCAAGGATGGTATGCTATGCGGGATGCGATGCGGGATGCATATGCAAGATTTGACAGGGAATGCATGAACCTGGCCTCAACTTGGAATTCCAAGTGTGCCACTGGAAAGATGAGATGAAATCGCTTTAAAACGATATAAAGAACACCGGAATCGGAGTTATGATTTGGAAATGGCAAGCAATTCAAATATGACCACGTTCTGCGATTTACAGCAAGTAGCCATCTAAATGAAATGAGATGAACAAGCTACAACACCCAAACATGGCATCAAAATACATGGCAGGGATCCATTCAAGATGCTTAACAAAAGTCTAGCACTGATATACGGCCAATTCATGCATTAACAGGTTCAAACAAGCATGGCAAAAATGCATATGGTAAACAGATCTCAGACTTGGTGAAATTAACACGTCTGGAATTTCAGATCAGGTAGCACTCTTTGAAGCATGAAAACTATATGCTGCAGGACCTGAACATGGCAAAGTAAAGCATGGCATGGAGCTACTCAAAGAGCTTAACAAAAGTCCCTTAGTGACCTTGAGCCAAAAGGGATCAGAAAATACAATTGCAAGCATGTGAACATGGCAAAAACATAGTCAGTTCTCAGACTTGGTGAAAACCGGAACATGCTGAAACAGATATCAAGTAGGCATGTTTACAAGCTCGATGCACTCACTACAGAGCATGTCATGACCAACTAAGCATACATCCATCAAGAATACACAAAATTCAAGCTAGACATGGCAAGAACAATAACATAGCATGCACTGATCAACCACAACATCATCGGCAAAATCGCTGACAAGTAGACAATCTGCCCAGATTCACGAAATAGCTAAAGTAGAGCTCGATTGACTCAATCTAGGGCGCTCCATAATGGCAAACAAAGACATGGATGGATACAGCACTACAATATTAACAAAACATCCTTACTGATCATCCTCAAAAGAGGCACGGATCACTAGGAAACAACATGAACATATAGTCATATAAGATAAACAGGTCAAAGACTTAGTGGAAATGCTAAGTCCCTGAAATCAGCATTACCAAGTGCCTCACTTTGCAAGCTTGTGCTAGTCACCACACACATCACAAAAATACACGGGTTGCACCTCTGGAAAGATGGCAAAACCCTTAACAAAACATATGTAGAACTCATGGGCATATCATGCACACAATAATCATGGCAAAAAATGACAAATATCTAAATGGAGCAGCAGATCTGACAATTATCTCAAGTAGCACTCTTCCAACAGCATTTCGGGCATCAAGATGAACTCAAATGTAAATAATGCAATGGAATTAATGATGTACTCTCTGATACGAACATTTTGATATGCTATATGCCAAAAATGGAGTTACAGATGAGGAGTTACGATGCGATGAACAGGAGCATATGAACTAGGGTTTCGGGAGAAAGTCAACCGAGATTTCGGATCTCAGATCTGCATGCTTCCCGAGGTCGCCGGAACAGTGCACCGGAGCTTCACTGGAGAGGGACTTGGAGGGTGCCGGAGGAGGAGGAAGGCGGCCGGGCTTGGCGGACCGGCCGGAGCTCTCGCCGGCGTCGACGGGAGCAGCTGCCAAAGTTGAGGAGGCGCGGGGCGGCGCCGAGGTGGCGGGGTCGTCTCCGGCGATGAGGCGGCGGGGCAGCGCCGGCGCGGTGGAGGCGGAGCGGCGGCCGGCGACGAGGGAGGCCGGGCGGCGGCGTGAAGAAGACGACCCGGGCGGCGGCGTGCGAAGACCCGGGCCGCGGGGGCTCTCCTTGGGCCCGGCGGGCCGCGGGCGTCGATGGGATGCGGGAGGCCACGTGGCATGCAGCCACTGGCCGGGCGCGGCGGCGCGAAATGTCCGGTGGCGGACAGACACGTCCGGTGGCGGCGGAGCGATTTTAGGGTTTGGACGGGGGAGAGATCCGGATTTTCGGAGGAGGACCTATTTATAGGCATAGGAGGAGCTAGAAGAGTCCAAATGAGGTGCGGTTTTCGGCCACGCGATCGTGATCGAACGCTCTAGGTGATGGAGAGGGTTTTGGCTTGTTTTGGGCCAAATTGGAGGGGTGTTGGGCTGCAACACACACGAGGCCTTTTCGGTCCCTCGGTTAACCGTTGGAGCGTCAAACGATGTCCAAATGGTACGAAACTTGACAGGCGGTCTACCGGTAGTAAACCAAGGCCGCTTGGCAAGTCTTGGTCCAATCCGGAAATGTTTAATCCCCACACACGAAAGAAAGGTAGAAATGACCACCGAAGGAGAACGAAGTGCCGGAATGCAAAACGGACAATAGGGAAAATGCTCGAATGCATGAGATGAACACGTATGCAAATGCAATGCACATGATGACATGATATGAGATGCATGACAACGATAACAACACATGGAGACAAAAGACCCAAACCCGAGAAAATAAAATAACTTAAGGCCGGAAACGGCAAGAGTTGGAATACATATTGGGAAAGTCATATCCGGGGTGTTACAAGCACTGTGACGCCCCCGATTTGACCGTACACTAATCATACACGCAAACATGTATGATCAAGATCAGGGACTGACGGGAAGATATCACAACACGACTCTACAAATAAAATAAGTCATACAAGCATCATATTACAAGCCAAGGGCCTCGAGGGCTCGAATACAAGAGCTCGATCATAGACGAGTCAGCGGAAGCAACAATGTCTGAGTACACACATAAGTTAAAACAAGTTTGCCTTAAGAAGGCTAGCACAAACTGGGATACAAATCGAAAGAGGCGCAGGCCTCCTGCCTGGGATCCTCCTAAACTACTCCTGGTCATCGTCAGCGGGCTGCATGTACTAGTAGGCACCTCCCGAGTATTAGTAGTCATCATCGACAGTGGCGTCTAGCTCCTGGGCTCCGTCGTCTGGTCGCAACAATCGAGTATAGAAAGGGGGAAAAGGGGGGAGCAAAGCAACCGTGAGTACTCATCCAAAGTACTCTCAAGCAAGGAGCTACACTACATATGTATGCATTGGTATCAGATGGAAAAAGGGGGTATCATATGTGGACTGAACTGCAGAATGCCGAAATAAGATAGGGATATCTAGAACTTTAGAAGACTACGCTTCTAGTAACCTCCATCTTGCAGCAAAAGAAGAGAGTAGAAGGTAAGTTCACCAAGTAACATCACATAGCATAAACCTAACCGATGATCCTCTCCTCGTCGCCCTGTGAGAGAGCGATCACCGGTTGTATCTGGCACTTGGAAGGTTGTGTTTTATTAAGTATCCGATTCTAGTTGTCATAAGGTCAAGGTACAACTCCAAGTCGTCTTGTTACCGAAGATCATGGCTATTCGAATAGATTAACTTCCCTTCAGGGGTGCACCACATTTCCCAACACGCTCGATCCCCTTTGTCCGGACACACTTTCCTGGGTCATGCCCGGCCTCGGAAGATCGACACGTCGCAGCCCTACCTAGGCACAACAGAGAGTTCAGCACGCCGGTCTAAATCCTATGGCGCAGGGGTCTGGGCCCATCGCCCATTGCACACCTGCATGTTGCGTACGCGGACGGTGAGCAGACCTAGCCTCCCTTATACAAGATCAGGCATTCCAGTCGTACCTGGCGCGCGCCGCTCAGTCGCTGACGTCACGAAGGCTTCGGCTGTTACCGTGACGTCGAGTGCCCATAACTGTCCCCGTGTAGTTGGTTAGTGCGTATAGGACAGTAGCCAGACTCAGATCAAATACCAGATCTCGTTAAGCGTGTTATTTTGAAGTAACCGCGAACACCGACCAGGGCCAGGCCCACCTCTCACCTAGGTGGTCTCCGCCTGCCCTGTCGCTCCGCCTCAAAGTAACAGTCGGGGGCCGTCGGGAACCCAGGCCCACCACTACCTGGATGGAACCACCTGCCCCTTCATCCCCCAACATCGGAATGACTTGCGGGTACTCAACGAGCCGACCCGACTTTAGTCACAACATGTATAGTATGTATATATAGTAAAAACCCATGATCAACACCCGAGTGATCACGGCCCGATAGTATAGCATGGCAGACTGACAAGAATCTTGGGCCACTGATGATAATCTAGCATCCTATACTAAGCATTTAGGATTGCAGGTAAGGTATCAATAGTTGTAGCAACAATGACAGGCTATGCATCAGAATAGGATTAACGGAAAGCAGTAACATGGTACACTACTCTAATGCAACAATATAGAGGAGAGTAGGTGATATCTGGTGATCAAGGGGGGGGGGGCTTGCCTGGTTGCTTTGGCAAGAACGAGGGGTCATCTTCGATGTAGTCGTACACACAGACTTCCGCAGCGGTCTCTGAGTCTACCGGAAATAAGTAACGGAGGGGGAACACAATAAATAAGGGAGCAATCAATGTAATAAGTAGCAAACGGAGGTGGGCTGTCAATGTTGTGCTAGGGGTGACCTAACATAGGGACAGGTGATACCGGTGAAGGGGGGAAACATCCGGGAAAGTATTGCCGGTGTTTGGCATTTTCGGACAAACGAAACGGAGGTGGACTGTTGCGCGTTCTCTATGCTAGCGACGTGCGGCGTACAAATGGACTGCGAATTTGGATTCGTCTCGTCGTTCTGAGAAACTTTCATATATAAAACCTTTTCATCCGAGCTACGGTTTATTTATTATGAATTTTTCAAAGTTTTAAACAATTTATTGAAATTATTAATATTCCAAAAATATATCAGAAACGCTAAGTGTACCCAAAAGTACACCTAGCCCGCAGCTGTGTGGGAATGACAGAGGGCCCGGTCAACTGCCTAGTCAGCAGTTGACTGGTCAATGTTGAGTGGTCAAGGCCCCTGTGGGACCCATCTGTCATTGACTGAACTGATAAATGATTCTAATTAATCTAATTAAAACATGGGGCCGAGCTGTCAGTCTCTACTAACTTTATGAAATTTAGATATTAGTTAATTGACTAATAGTCGGGGTGGGGGCCACCTATCATTAGGCCAACTCTAAGTAATAAAAAAACTAAAGAACAGGGGCTAATCCCCATTACCAGCTTGGCTGAGCCCGCGCTCCTCTAGAGGACGCCGAGGCCATGGCCAACAGCGGCCGGTCGGAGCAGTTGTGAGGGGCAGGAGAGCGGGGCACGTCCTGACACCGGTGCGGGGTGCTCGAGATGGCCGCCGACGTGCGCAAGGTAGTGGGAGGAACGGTGGGCGCGGGGGACCGGGGGAGCCGCGGACGATGGTGGTTGCCGAAGCAACAACGGGCGGAGGCCGGGACTCTGGCGGGTGCGGCACCGGCGTGCGGTGGCGGGCATGACCGCGAGCACAGTGGGGCGAGCGGCGCGGGAGGGCTGCCGGGCGCGGCAGGTTGCATTTGCCGGTGGCAGCGGGCGAGAGAGCGCAGGGCAGCAGAGGCAGCCGCCGGCGGGCGTGGTCGGGCATAGCGGCGGCAGGGTTATGAGAGCGCGAGCATGGCCGGGAGCACTAGGCGGAGACGGGCACAGAGCATATTGCAAGCAGCATATTGCGAAGATCATCATTGATTGCTTTTAAGAACTCATGCTCTTGCTCAAGGTTGAGCTTTTCAAAGCGTAATTTCTCATGAGCCCTTAAAATTTCTTGATGATCTCCTAATATAGTTTCATGAGCTAACTTAAGAGTGTTTAGTTCTTTAGTTAGAGACTCAATCTTCTCCTTATCATTGTCATTCGTTTTATCTTGATTAGCATGATTAATTGACGTTTCATCATAGTATTCATCACTAGAGTTGTCAACAAGTAAATCATCATCACCTAACAAGTCATCTTCATCACTATTGAAATCAACATACTCGAGGTGTGATACCTTTGGGCCTTTAGGGATGAAGCATGTTTCAACTCCTTCATTTGGTGAGTCAAATATGTCATAGGAGTTGGTTGTCACAAGTGTTAGACCGGCGACACCTTCATCTTGAGTATATTCGGAGTCGGAGTGATAGCTTCTCTCGGAGTGGTTGTCGGAGTCGGAGCCGGATACCCATTCACCAACATGAGCTTGATGTCTTCGTTTTGTGTAGCTCCTTGATGACTTGTCCTTTCTTTCCAAATCCTTGCTTCTCCGTGAGGGTCTTCGTTCATAACGATCATCTCTACTCCTTCTTTCTCTAGATGGTGATTCTTCTCTTCTACTTCTTCTCTTGGGAGAATCTTCTCTTCTCTTGTAGGGGGCCGTACACTCATTGAAATAGTGTCCGGGCCTTCCACAATTGTAGCAGTTTCGCTCTCGACTAGAAGATCTTTTGTCATTGTAGGACCTTGACTTGGATCTTCTCTCTTTGCTTCTACTCTTGTAGAACTTGTTGAAGTTCTTCACCATTAAGTTCAATTCTTCTTTGAAGGTTTGTTTCTCACTCGATGATGTGGGGGCTTCACATGAGGCTTTGTAAGCACCACTTGATTTGTTGTGAAGTTCCTCTTTATCCTTGAGTGACATCTCATGAGCAAAAATTCTTCCGATGACTTCCGTTGGCTTGAGATCTTTGTAATTTGGCATCATTTTGATCAGTGTGCACACGGTATCATATTTTCCATCCAAGGCTCTTAGGATCTTCTTGATGATGAATCTATCGGTCATCTCTTCACTCCCTAAGCAGGCAATCTCATTTGTGATAAGAGCAAGCCTAGAGTACATTTCAGCGACACCTTCACCATCCTTCATTTTGAACTTGTCAAGTTGACTTTGAAGCACATCCAATTTGGATTCCTTGACGAAGTCGGTACCTTCGTGCATATCAATCAAAGTATCCCAAATTTCCTTTGCATTCTCAAGACGGCTGATTTTGTTGAATTCTTCGGGGCACAATCCGTTGAAGAGGATATCACAAGCTTGAGCGTTGTATTGCAGCATTTTCAACTCTTCCGCGGTGGCTTCACGGTTTGGTTCTTTCCCATCAAATAATTCACCTTGCAAGCCAATACACACAATAGCCCAAACGGCGGGGTTATGTCCAAGAATATGCATTTTCATCTTATGCTTCCAACTAGCAAAATTAGTGCCATCAAAGTAAGGACCTCTACGGTGATAATTTCCCTCGCTAGACGCCATACTCTCCTAGGTTGTGAAACCAAGGCTATGACCGCCAAAAGCTATGGAAATCAAAGCAAATGGAGACCAAAGCTCTGATACCACTTGTAGGATCGAAAGTATGTCTAGAGGGGGGGGGGTGATTAGACTAATTGACCAAATAAAAATCTAGCCTTTTCCCAATTTTAGTTCTTGGCAGATTTTAGCTATCTTAGCACAAGTCAAGCAATCTCCACACAGTTCAAGCAAGCATGCAAAAGAGTATATGAGCAGCGGAAAGTAAAGCGTGCAACTTGCAAGAATGTAAAGGGAAGGGTTTGGAGGATTCAAATGCAATTGGAGACATGGATGTTTTTGTCGTGGTTCCGATAGGTGGTGTTATCGTACATCCATGTTGATGGAGACTTCAACCCACGGAGGGTCATGGTTGCGCGAGTCCATGGAGGGCTCCACCCACGAAGGGTCCACGAAGGAGCAACCTTGTCTATTCCATCACGGTCGTCTCCCACGAAGGACTTGCCTCACTAGCGGCAGATCTTCATGAAGTAGGCGATCTCCTTGCCCTTACAAACTCCTTGGTTCAACTCCACAATCTTGTGGGAGGCTCCCAAGTGACACCTTGCCAATCTAGGAGACACCACTCTCCAAGAAGTAACAAATGGTGTGTTGATGATGAACTCCTTGCTCTTGTGCTTCAAATGATAGTCTCCCCAACACTCAACTCTCTCTCACAGGATTTGGATTTGGTGGAAAGAAGATTTGAGTGGAAAGCAACTTGGGGAAGGCTAGAGATCAAGATTCATATGGTTGGAATGGAATATCTTGACCTCAACACAAGTGTAGGTGGTTCTCTCTTAGAAAATGTGTATTGGAAGTGTAGGTATGTTCTGATGGCTCTCTACACGAATGAAGAGTGGGTGGAGGGGTATATTGTAACGCCCCAGACACACCTGCCGGTGGTCGTTACTCCTGGCGGGATCTAGACTGGCCCCACAGATCAATACTAGTCTTTTCTGCGCACTTTGTCCTCACTCGTGTGCACCCGGGAGCAACTTCCCGGTCGGTCACCCATCCTGACACTACTCCAAGCTGAGCACGCTTAACTTTGGAGTTTTGTCCGAATGGGCTCCCGGAAAAGAAGGAATTCCTTATTGATATGAGTAGTCTATCATCCCTAATAAGCCAGGCCATCACATACACCCCCACTAAGAGGAACCGACGTCCTCATCGGGCCACAGGAACGTTCCCTCTTGGCACAAACGTCTGTGCTTCCAGTCCGGTACATGTGCCATACCGGGTGCCACGACGGGTCACAAACGTCATGAACAACATGACCACGCACCTGTACGCAACCATCCGTGTAACTGCGAGGGTCGGCTCTGATACCAACTTGTAACGCCCCGGACACACCTGCCGGTGGTCGTTACTCCTGGCGGGATCTAGACTGGCCCCATAGATCAATACTAGTCTTTTCTGCGCACTTTGTCCTCACTCGTGCGCACCCGGGAGCAACTTCCCGGTCGGTCACCCATCCTGACACTACTCCAAGCTGAGCATGCTTAACTTTGGAATTTTGTCCGAATGGGCTCTCGGAAAAGAAGGAATTCCTTATTGATATGAGTAGTCTATCATCCCTAATAAGCCAGGACATCACATATATATAGCCTCCACACAGAATCTAACCGTTACACACAATTTGCCAAACTCGGTGGGACTGAATGGTTAAACTCGGTCGGATCGATTCAGCAAACCTAGTGACCGTTAGGATTTTCGGTGGGACTGAGATGCAACTCGGTAGGACCGATATGGTTAGTGTTAGGGCATAACGTAATCTCAGTGTGACCGATTACACAAACTCGGTGGGACCGATTTTGGTAATAAGCTAACCAGAGAGTTGGTCAGGTAAACTCGGTGGGACCGATTCGCTCATCTCGGTGAGACTGAAGTCTTATAAAAGGAAAACAGAGAGTTTACATTGCAATCTCGGTGGGACCGATCGCTCATTTCGGTAAGACCGAAACATTACGAAGGGAAATAGAGAGATTACAATCCCATCTCGGTGAGACCGAGATCCCTATCGGTGAGACCGATTTGCCTAGGGTTTGTGGCAGTGGCTATGACATTTGAAACTCGGTGGCGCCGGATAGAAAGAATTGGTGGGGCCGAGTTTGACTTTTGGTTTAGGTCATATGTGGATGTGGGAAGGTAGTTGAGGGTTTTGGAGCATATCACTAAGCATTTTGAGCAAGCAAGCCATTAAGCAACACCTCATCCCTCCTTGATAGTATTGGCTTTTCCTATAGACTCAATGTGATCTTGGATCACTAAAATATAAAATGTAGAGTCTTGAGCTTCAAGCTTGAGCCAAACTTTTTGTCCTTAGAATTTTGAGGGATCCACTTTCCTCATCCATGCCATGTCATTCATTGAGATTTTTCCTGAAATATTAATCTTGGAATAATGTTAGCTCAATGAGCTATATGTTGTTAGGAATTACCAAAACCACCCAGGGATAGTTGCACTTTCAAAAACCCAAACAGCTACAAACCCCGAATGATTGAGCATCACTGAAGAGATTGATCCTGAGTGGATCCGACGCTTGTTACCTTTGAAGACTGTGCTTCTTCCAGACGGTTAGGCGTCATGGTCTAGAGCATCCAAGAGGAATTGTGGATCACCGAGTGACCAAAGTTGTGAAGGTTTGGAAGTCGCCTGAAGACTTACCACGAGTGATTGGACGAGGTCTGCGTGACCTTAGTTCAAGGAGAATACGGTGAGGACTGGGTGTCCTGAGCTGCGTGTTCAGGACTGGGTGTCCGGGACTGTGTGTCCTCGAGTTTAAATACTCAGCCGCTCCAACCAGACGTACAACTGAGACAGCAGTTGGAACTGGTCTACCAAATCATTGTCTTCACCAAGCTTACTGGTTCTATTTCCTCAATTCTTTCATTTCCTCATAACTGTGTTGGTTTTTTGGTCATATCTATGTTTGAAGACTTTGACTGAAGACTTTCTCAATTTCCTCAGTTTAATTTCTTCAGTCTGTTTGTCTTCATCCTGTGTTATCCTGTGATTATGTTTCTTGTACTCTGTGCCTGTCTTCATTTCATCATGATGACTATGCTTGTATTCTGTTATGTTTACTTTTGAGTACTTATTCCGCTGCTAGTAGTTCCTTGCTAAGGAATTTCCTCACCGGCAAATTCCTCAGTGAAGAATTTCATAAAAATCGCCTATTTACCCCCCCTCTAGTCGATATAACGCACTTTCAATTGGTATCAGAGCAAGGTACTCCCTTGTTCTATGTGATTTTGGTTTAACCGCCTGGAGTTTTAGTTATGTCGACCGCAGGTATGACGAAAGTGACATGCCCCATCTTTAACGATCACGAGTATCCCAAATGGAAGGCCATGATGAAGAAATGCCTCATGGCGATGAACAACGAGCTATGGACACTCACTGAGATTGGTCTGACCGATCTGTGCAAGATGGTGGAAGCTGATGACATTCGCAAGTACACTCTTCTAAACCTCATGGAGAAGGATGTCATCTGCTCCAGTCTGTCAGCAAATCAGTTCTGGAATATCATGCATCTAGATCATGCGAAGCTCATCCGGGACCGTCTCTCTGAGGTCTATGAAGGTCATCAAACCTCTCATGATCCTTGGTTTGAGGACTTCAAGGAATCTCTCAAAACGATGACATTCGAACCAGAATCACCATCTTCTGCATCATTCCTTATGGCAAAAGATGCTGAGGTAACTGAATGCTACCTATCCGAGTCTAGTGATGATGAATCTGGTGATGAATTTGGACCCAGCTATGTCAAACTTGCTTCCCTTGCCACTAAACAAGAAAGAGCTTTGGAAAAAGTTCACTATATGCTAAACAAGAGCAATGATATGTTGGGTGAAGAAATGGATCAGTCAAAAGCTTTGGCTGAAAGTCTTCAGAGACTTCATACTAAGTATGACACCCTTCAAGATCAACATAACACTCTCTTATCTGACCATGAGAAGCTTTCTTATGAATTTCTTCAAAGAAAGCAAGACCTTGAGAATCTAAGAGTGAGTTATGAAGATCTTCAGAAGGAGCGCAATTCATTACTTGCTCAACAAATCAGCGCATCTCAGGAAGAATTTGTTCCACCATGCTTGAAGTGCATTGAATGTGAATCTGCTAATTCTTCACCTGAATGTTCAAATGCTGCTAATGTTTCAAATTCTTCACATGCCTCTGCTATCACTAATTCCTCATCTGAGGACATTGCTAGTATCACTAATGATGCAGGCTGAAAGAATTGTACACGACAGGCATGTACAAAAGCCTCAAAGGGCATCAGGCTCTTTGTGATGTGCTTAAAAAGCAGATCCTCAACAGGAACCCTAGGAAAGAGGGTATCGCCTTTGAGAGGAAACTCAATGCTGATGGTACATATTGGAAGCCTGAGCAGTACCCCAGAACTACATGGGTTGCTGCAAAGGGACCTCCAGTTGATCCATCTAACTTATCTGGATTTGCATGTGAATCTCCTTATTCTAATGATGAGTCAATTGACTCCAACTATAAGCTATTCAAAAATCACAATGGTGAAGTATTTGCTAGATATGTTGGCACTAAATGCAGGAACGGCTCCCCTATGAAGAAAATCTGGGTTCCCAAAAGTTGCCTTGAAAATCTTCAGGTGAATATCATCATGACGCCACCTGTGAAGAATAGGAACCCCAGATCATTATGTCCATAAGTCATCATTATGTCCATAAGTCATCATTATGTCATCATGATTTGCTAGTTTTTCATATGGACCAAATTCCTCATATGGATCAAAGTCCTCATATGAACATCATTGTGCTAACCCGTCTGTTTCGCAGGGAAGATCTAAGGATTATGGATATGTGCATTATTCTTCAAATCATTATGTCCATAAGTCCTCGAAGAATTTCTCTGCATACTCTTATGCTTACTCTAACCCCTCTTATGTGAAACGATATGGACTGGCTTCTATGCCATCCTTTTCGTATGGAGCTCGCAGAATGATGAACTCTTTGCCACCCCTTCAGATGTGGGTGATGAAGAAAAATAACTAATCTCTTCTGTAGGGTCAGGTCTCCAAACGCATGTAATCATCTGAAGAATTTGCTGGAGACCTGAGCATGCCTGATAGGATGCAGGCTAATCATGAAGAAATGAACTTTCATTTCTCACGTCCTCATACTGCTTTATCAATCCTTTTACTTGATGAAATTGATCTGATGAATTGATGTCATATTCTTCACTTATGAAGTATATGAGTTTGTAAGCTGCACTAATTTGTCTGCAGGATGATCAACCTAAAGCCACTGAGTGGGTCGTTGATAGTGGATGTACAAATCACATGAGTGGTGGCAAGAATCTATTGATGGATGCTCCATTATCTCCATCGCATATGAAGCATATCATCTTTGCTGACAAAGGCAAAAGTAAGGTATTGGGTCTAGGTAAGGTTGCGATTACAAAGGATCGACACATGGACAAAGTCATGCTTGTTGAGTCCTTAGGATACAACCTTATGTCTGTCTCAATGATTTGTGATCTTGATATGGTTGTTGTCTTTGGCAAGTACTGTTGTGTTGTGGTTATGGAAGCTGACAATTCCAATGTCTTCAAAGGCTTTAGGAGAGGAGACCTGTATATTGTTGATTTCTCTACAGGACCACAACCAGCCGTGTGCTTACTTGCAAAAGCTTCAGAGGGCTGGCTCTCGCATCGACGACTTGGTCATGCAGGCATGGGGAATTTGCACACGCTTGCGAGGAATAAGCATGTCATTGGCATCGAGAATGTCAAATTCCTCAATGATCACCTATGCGGAGCCTGTGAAGCTGGGAAGATGACGAAGGCCAAGCATCCAGCAAAGACTATCATGACCACCACTCGCCCGTTTGAATTTCTTCACATGGATCTCTTTGGTCCTAATCATTATTCTGCTATTTCAAATGAAGCATATCAATATGGCTTTGTTATTGTTGATGATTATTCTCGCTACACATGGGTACACCTTGTTACTTACAAACATGAAGTGCAGGAAGTCTTCAAACGATTTTCCTCGAGGGCTTCAACCAACTTTGGTGTGAAGATCAAGCACATCAGAAGTGACAATGGCACTAAGTTCAAGAATTCTGGTCTCGATGACTATCTTGATGAACTTGGTATTACTCATGAGTTATCTACTCCCTACACTCCTCAACAGAATGGCATCGTGGAGCGCAAGAACATGACTCTTGCTGAGATGGCTCGCACTATGCTTGATGAATACAAAATGCCTCGTCGTTTCTGGACTGAGGCAATTGATACTGCGTGCCACATCATCAATAGAGTATATCTTCACAAATTCTTCAAAAAGACTGCCTATGAACTCCTCACTGATAAGAAAACCCAATGTAAGTTATTTCAAAGTCTTCGGTGCTAAATGTTGGATTAGAGATCCTCATCACAACTCAAAATTTGAACCGAAACCACATGAAGGTTTTATGCTTGGTTACGGAAAGGACTCGCACACCTATAGAGTCTTCAACAACGTTCTTCACAAAGTTGTTGAAATTGTAGATGTGCGGTTCGATGAAACTAATGGCTCGCAAAGAGAGCACCTACCTACTGTGATAGATGAACCAGCACCTGAGGAAACTATCAAGTTCAAGGCTACTGAGGATGTCATTCATACTGAAGAATCTGCTGAAGAATTCATTCCAGAACATGAAGAACGTCGAGCTAATGCACCTGAAGAAAATGCTGAAGAAAATGGTGCTGAAGAAAGCTCTGATCAAACTCTTCAACGACAACTAGCTCATCCTCGCATTGCAAAAGAAGTGCAAGTTGAAAAGATCATCAATGACATCAAAGCGCCAGGTCCTCTCACACGCTCAAAAGCTTCAGATTTGTCTAACTTTTGTGGGTAGTATGCTTTTGTCTCTATTACAGAGCCCACTAAGGTAGATGAAGCATTTCTGGAGCCTGAGTGGATTCAGGCCATGCAAGAGGAATTACATCAGTTCGAGCTCAACAATGTCTGGGAACTGGTCAAACGTCCAGATCCTCGCAAGCACAATATCATCAGCACAAAGTGGATCTACCGCAACAAGCAAGTTGAAAATGGCCTTGTGGTGAGGAATAAGGCACGGCTTGTAGCTCAAGGCTACACACAGGTTGAAGGAATTGATTTCGATGAAACTTTTGCACCTGTTGCTAGACTTGAGGCTATTCGCATATTACTTGCTTATGCTAACCATCATGATATCACTTTATATCAAATGGATGTGAAAAGTGCATTCCTGAATGGTAAGCTTGAGGAAGAAGTATATGTTGCTCAACCTCCAGGTTTTGAAGATCCAAAGAATCCTGACAAAGTCTTCAGACTCAACAAGGCCCTCTATGGCCTCAAGCAGGCCCCATGGGCTTGGTATGATACCTTGAAGGAACTCCTCATGAAGAAAGGGTTCAAACCCGGTTCACTCGACCCTACTCTTTTCACTAAATCTTATGTTGGTGAATTGTTTGTGTGCCAAATATATGTTGATGATATTATCTTGGCTGTACTGACCAACGTTATAGTGATGAATTTGCCTATATGATGAGTGAAGAATATCAAATGTCTAGGATGGGAGAGTTGAAATTCTTCTTAGGTCTTCAAATTCGTCAACAACACAATGGCATATTCATCTCTCAGGAGAAATACCTCAAGGATGTACTGAGGAAGTTCGGCATGCAAGATTGCAAAGGTGTCAAAATTCCTATGCCCACAAATGTCCATCTGTGCACTGATGAAAATGGTATTGACTTCGATCATAAGGTATATCGCTCCATGATTGGTTCCTTACTGTACTTATGTGCATCTAGGCCAGATATAATGCTTAGTGTTTGCATGTGTGCCCGATTTCAAGTTGCACCGAAGGAATCACACCATAAGGCTGTGAAGCATATTCTTTAATATCTAGCTCACACACCAACACTTGGATTATGGTACCCCAAGGGCTCGGCTTTTGATCTTGTTGGATATTCTGACTCTGACAATGAGAGTTCCATCAAGATTGCTCACAACCCAGTTCAACACTCGGAGACAAAGCACATTCAGATTCATCATCATTTTCTTCGTGATCATGTGTTGAAGGGCGACATTTCTATTGAGCATGTGAAGACTGAAGAACAGCTAGCCAATATCTTCACAAAGCCCTTGGATGAGAAGAGATTTAGCAAGTTGCGGTGTGAGCTAAATATCCTAGAATCTTTGAATGTTCTTTGAAAATGACACTCATCCTAACACTTATGCAAAATTGATGACTTGGATGTGCAACACATGAAGAAACATTTTTTCTTCAATCAATGAAGAATAACACTCTTAGTGTGAAGAAATTAACGAAGAATTTGATTCTCAGAACCCTACGATAATTGTATGCGGTGTCTGAAATCATCATTCTTATACGGTGGGTCACGCCACCACCAAAAGTTGAAATTCCTCAATTATTCATATTCTTCAACTTTTCATTGTCTTCACTTGTCCCGTCGTTTTTCTTCATTGGCTATATATATATATATATATATATATGTATATATATACATATATATATATATATATATATATGAGTTTATGTCCTCTACAACATTCACTTATTGCTATTTCTTCAAGTTGGTTTTCTGCTAAGTGAATGTGATCGGACCCTTCCCCTCTATGCTATACTCAACCCAATCTGTTCACAAATTCTTAATGTGCGTTCTATTTGAAACTCGTTCAAAATCTTTACTGTATCCTTGTCAGCTGAAGAAATTGCAAACGGAATTTTAAAACCTATCTTATCTAAATTTTCGGCTTTGCCGCTCAAACCGTTCCGCATCCCACGATACACTTATCCACTCACGCACGATCTAACGCGATCTCCACCTCTCACTACGTGGGTGACACATGTCATGCGGATGAGAAGGGTCAGGGGCACGTTCGTCCAATTTCTTCGGGCGAGCAGTTTTTCACCATGGCTATAAATACCCCTCCGTCCCTTCCTCAGTTCTTTTACTCTGCTCGACCTCTCTCTCCAGCACAAGCTTCTCAAACCCTAGCGCTGCCGCTACTTCTTCGCCGTTGGTGAGGAGGAGCTTCACTGCCTCGACCTCATCGCCGACGTACTCGCGCCGACCGCGGAAATCTTCACTCCGCCGCCGCCGTAGCCGTCTTCCTTCGCCAAGTTAGGGCGTGGAAGATCCGCACAGACGAACTTCACATCTCCTCACTCCAGTTCGTCATGTTCTTCGTCCATGGTAATTAAAAGTTACTTTTACTGCCCTCATTGATTCGAATGATTATCTACAAAATCTTCAAATATGTTTTTCTTCATATCTTCACACACTGAACACCTCACAAGTCATCTGTTCTTGATTCATTTCTCTAAGCATCATTTTTCTTCAAGATTCCTCAATTGTGTGGATCTTCGATCTATACAACTCTGGAACCTAAGATAAAGAACGCTTAGTGAAAATCTTCAAGACTCATCTGGTCAAATTCCTCAAACTTGTTCTTTTTGAAAAACCTTCTAAGAACGCATATGACCTCTCCAAATTCCTCGCAACTATACTCTGTTCACAGGTACACTTGTCAGCTTTTGAATCACTAGGTTCTCATCAACTTAACTCATGTGCAGAGTTCCTCGAAGAAAAGTTGCATACTTCTTCAGAGAATTCGATTGTTCAAATTCCTCAACTGAAGAAAATGGCTGATGGTAAAAGGCCACAGAAGGGAGGAAAGAGGCCTGAGGTAAATACAACGTTTGAGATCCCTGATGACATATATGCTGGGTACTGCACACCTACTGAGGAAACCAAGAATGAGTGCAAAGTGCGCAAACAGAGGATAGAGAGGAGATGGGCAAGAGAATGGAGGGAGTACAGATATGTCACTCCTAAGTACATGAAGAAATTCGCACTCAATCCTCCATGCCCAAGAGCTCCATTGGCACCTGGCCAAATAGCAGATCCCACCAGCCTCAAGCGTGGTGAGGACTATCCTGATGAATGGGCCAAGCACCAAACCAAGTTGGCTAAGCAAGCCAGAGAAGCTGTGAGGAAATTCAATGAAGACTCTACCGCTGCTGCTGCCTCTGCTGAGGCCTCTGCTGTCAAGCCAAAGAAGGCTATGTCTAAGAAGCCTGCACGCAGGCCAAGTTCCTCAGCAATGCCCTCACAGCCAGAATCATCAAAGCCCTCAGGGCCAATTTCTCATGCTACTCCTGTTCCTCCAAAGTCCTCAGCTCCTCCGCCAAAGCCTTCGGCTATTCCGACCAAATCCTCAGCACCTGTGCATCTCGCCTCGTGCCAATGGACTGCCGGCATCTCCATTGCCTCAGGTGTCTTAGCTAGTTCCTCAGCTGCACCAAGTTCCTCAGCTGGCCCCTCAGTGCTGAAGACAAAGGCCACTGCTGGACGAGGTCCTCGCCCAAGTCCTCAAAAGAAGCAAGTCACTTTCCAAGTGCCGTCTGATGAAGACGAAGCTAATGATGATGAACTTGCAGAAATCATCAGAGAGAGGCAAGTCAGGGCCGCTAGAGCCAAGGGATCAGAGGTGCCACTGCTTTTGGGTCCCAAGATGATCCTCGACTACATTGATGATTGGCACAAGGACCCCAACACTCCCTTGCCCGACTTCAAGCTGACTCCTGGCCAGAGTCACATGCTGACCCACTTCATTCAAGAAGAAAAGTGGAAATTTGAGGGCCAGGCAGATCAAGAAAGCGCAGTAGAAGAAAGAGCGCTATCTGAAGAAAAACATTGTCTCTATGACAACTGAAGAACTTGTCACTATTCAGACTGAGATTAAGAAACTCAGTGATGACTTTGACGCATATCGCTCTGATTGGCTTGGAGCCAAGGTTCGTTTTGTGAAACTTGCGAATAACTTCACTTCCAATGCTGCAGCCCCTACGCAACAGGAAATTCCTAAGGCTGAAGCATCTCCTCAGCCTACTGAAGAGAATGCCAGCACCGCTGATGACAATCAGGCTGCTGAAGATAATGTGAGTTCCAGGGCTGATGACTGCATTCCAGCCGCTAAATAAATTGCCAGGGCACCCACTAGTGGTGTGCCTGAAGAAACTGAAGAACTTAGGGCAACTGCATCCGTTGTCCCAGAAGAAAATCAACCAGGTTCCTCGGCTGCTCCTGCACCAACTTCAACTCCAATCCTTCCATCTGCATCAGATGTGAAGAAGACCAAGGCTGCAGAGCGTGCTGTAGTGAAGAAAAGGAAAGCATCAGTTGCTTCAGATTCTTCAGCTCCGAAGAAAATGAAGCCTATGACAAGCTCATTTGCAAATCCGATTGATGTTGTTCCCATCTCAACCAGGCCATCAAAGGACCTTGTTCCTTTTGATGAAGAATATGTGATCCCTAGCGGATCTGATGAAGAAACTCCTTCTGCTGCTTCGTCTGAACCATTGGATGAAGAAATTGAAGTGGATGCGATCCCTTCAACACCTATCATCTCCTCGCCTATGCCTCAGTTCACAGCTGAAGAGGCTGGCGTTGAAGAAATGGAAGATGAAGATGTGGGCATTGGCTGCTCCACACCCGTAATCAGTGATGAATTCTGGGAAAGTAAGCATCCAAACTCTCCAATGTTCACCCCTCTACAGCAAATTCCTCAGTCCCCCACACAAACTGTACACATGGGTTCTGAAGAAACTCATCCCACTGCATCAGTCCATGAGGAAATTCCAGCCACTAGCGCTGAAGAAACTGCTGTTGCTGAACAACCAACGACGCAGAATGCCATTGAGGAGGAACCAAAAATTCCTCAGCCTGAAGAACCTGCGATTGAGATTCCTGAGGTTGTGATGCAACTCACTGACACTCCTCTGCCGAAGCCAAAGGATCCATTCTCACGCAAGAAAAAGTTCAAGGCTGATGATTTCTTCGGTGAGCATGTCTTCTTCGAAGATTACAACCCATATGACTCTCCTCGCATTAGGAAGAGGCGTTTCTGGACTGCCAGTCAAGCAAATTTCTATTCCTCAGTGCTGTTCAACAAAGAGAAGATCTTCTACCATGAGCATATTCCTCACGTGGATATGGAATCTCTGTCGTGCTTCGCACCAGTCCTCAGTGTTCTTCACGATGCTGGACTGCTCAACTTTTGCTCTGACATCTGCGATTGGAATTAAGACCTGATTCTTCAATTCTATGCAACACCGCACATCACCGGAGATGCTGAAGATGTGAATTTATGGGTGCTGGACTGGATGTCTGAAAACACTCACTACACTGCACCAGCCTGTGAATTGCTTCGTGCTCTACCATTCAGTCCTCCCCTTGAAGAAGCTCGCTGCATCTATAGTGAACCTGAGCTCACACATCATTACATGCAGGTGCTGATGAAACCTTTGAAGCCAGGTCAAACACCAAGAACCAAATTCCTCGTGAAGGAATTGTTGTACGTGCCCAGAACTATCTATCGTATTCTTACGAGGACAATCAGTCCCATCAAAGGCCACGACTCATCTGATGAGGAAATTGTTGGCATCATGAAGAATCTGGTATTCAACATCGTTCATGGCATTCCTGTCAATTATCACGATTTCTTCATGAGGACTATGGAAAATGTTGCACTGTCACCGTTTGAGCCGAAGCCTTATGGACCTTGGATTATGAGATTCCTCAGAACAAGGTCTTCACTCAACTACAAAGCTGATTTCTAGAATCATCTCAGCTACTTGCCCCCAATTGAAGTCCTCAAGCAGACATATTCCTCAGTTGATGGAAAGGGCAAAGCACCATCTATAATAGATGAAGGCATTCATCCATTGGATGGTCAGTTTCGCAAAGCTGCATCTTATTCCACCAATGATGACTCTGCCACACATGACTCTGCCAATGCACCCAAGTCCACTCCTCAAGCCACTTCTCCGCGCGTGATGACTGACCGTGAACTTCTGCTTAGTCTTCACGAGAAGGTGGATCGAAATCACTGCATTGCCACACACAATGCAGTGAAGAAAAACCACTACTACCTCCATCAAGTCTTTGGTCGCACCTGGGCAATCCTGTCACATCTATATGGTGAAGAAGATCTGAAGAACATGGGTCTCAAAGAAGATTTTGACTAGTCTGCACCTCCATCGAAGAAATTCAAGAAGGTCCAGGTTCCTTCTCTGGTGGCCAGCTCATTTTCTTCATCGCGCAACACTGATGAACATGAAGATTTGGATGACACTGCGGCAGGCCCTACATCAACATACGACCCCAACAACGCTGGTGCTCCTTCATTAACATGATTATCTTCACGGGCGTTAGTCCTCATTTTCTATCCTTTGGGTCATTCGATGACAAAGGGGGAGAAATATGAGTTAGTCTTCAAGCGGGTCTACTATATGGGCGTTTTTTACTTGCTAAGTTACAACTCTCATTCTTCTGAAACTTTATTGGATCGAGTTATAATCTTAAACCTGATGGTGCTCTGATACTTTTGATGCACTGTGATCTGATACTTTTGATGCACTATTCTACATGCTTATTCCTCGTTAATATTATTGCACGCATGCTGAATTTCATCAGGCACCATATTTCATCATGCATTTCAAATTCTTCATATTATATGTTAAATGCGTGTATGAATTACAAGATATAGGGGGAGATCTCCATGATTCAACTCTTCAAGTGTGCATCGCTTCAAAGGCAAATTCCTCACTATGCACACCTTCAGGGGGAGTTCTTCTATATCTTGCAATCATATGTTTATCCCCGTTGAAAACTTAACCTATATTGTCATCAATCACCAAAAAGGGGGAGATTGTAAGTGCATCTAGTGCCCCTTAGTGATTTTGGTGTATTGAAGACTCATAGGTTAAGGGACTAATGCGTTTGTGAGTGTACACAGGTCTATAAGTTTATGAGGAGTTTGATATTTACAGGAAAAGTCGACCCCTAAAAATGAATATCTTCGACTGAATATTTTTGTATTTTTGAGGACTTTCATGAAGACTTTGAAATTGAAGAAATTGGTGTGTCCGTGAAGACTTGATATTCATGCAAGGAATATGAAGCTTTAAGACTTTCGTTTTCATAGTTTTGTTTTTCTCTTTCTTGAGTCATAGGAAACACCGTACTATTAAAGGGGGTCGAGGAAATACTAAGGAAAAATTTCCATGTGATGCTCAACTCAAAATCCTACACCTACCAATCCCTTCGAGTGAAGCCATTGTAAATCTCATACAGTTCAGTCAATTTCTTCAGTGATAGAGACGAAGTTCTTCTGGTCTCTGAGGAATTTGTCCTGAGTGAGGAGTTAGGAATTCGCCAATGTGGATTGCCTACACAGTGAGGAACATGATGGCCCTTAGGATATTGCTACTCAAAATTTTGACCGTTGCTGTGCTATGCGCCAGCTATCCCAAAGTATCTATCCACCTAACGGTCATATCATTGAAGGGCATTTATGTCTTATCATGTCGGGCTGCTCCCTAGGCTATAAATAGCCGCCCCCTACAACCACTAGCTGGTTGGCTGCTCCGAGATAAATTGACACGAGTCATTTGAGAGCAACCCATCCTCTGAGGACTTTGAGCGAAAATCATCAAGTGAGGAAAAACCAAAAACCCAAAACCCAAACACCTACAAACCCCAAGTGATTAAGCATCACTGAAGAGATTGATCCTGTGTGGATCCGACGCTTGTTACCTTTGAATACTGTGCTTCTTCCAGACAGTTAGGCGTCATGGTCTAGAGCATCGAAGAGGAATTGTGGATCGCCGAGTGACCAAAGTTGTGAAGGTTTGGAAGTCGCCTAAAGACTTACAACGAGTGATTGGACTAGGGCTGTGTGACCTTAGTTCAAGGAGAATACGGTGAGGACTGGTGTGCTGAGCTACGTGTTCAGGACTGGGTGTCCGGCACTGTGTGTCCTCGAGTTTAAATACTCAGCCGCTCCAACCAGATGTACAACTGAGACAACAGTTGGAACTGGTCTACCAAATCATTGTCTTCACCAAGCTTACTAGTTCTATTTCCTCAACTCTTTCATTTCCTCATAACTGTGTTGGTTGTTTGGTCATATCTGTGTTTGAAGACATTGACTGAAGACTTTCTCAATTTCCTCAGTTTAATTTCTTCAGTCTGTTTGTCTTCATCCTGTGTTATCCCGTGATTACGTTTCCTGTACTCTGTGTCTGTCTTCATTTCATCATGATGACTATGCTTGTATTCTGTTATGTTTACTTTTGAGTACTTATTCCGCTGCTAGTAGTTCTTCGCTAAGAAATTTCCTCACCGGAAAATTCCTCAGTGAAGAATTTCATAAAAATCGCCTATTCACCCCCCTCTAGTCGATATAACGCACTTTCAGAGAGGGTCACCACGAGCTCGATGGTGACGTCGGGGGCCCGAGGACGGCTCAGAGGTGACGAATTGGAGCGGTGACGGGCGGTGGCTAGAGGTTGAAGAAGGGGTTAATCCCGTCGTTGCAAGGCTCCCCAATGTCGAGTCGGTGTAGCAGGAGACGTAGACGATGACTGTGGTTCTTCTATACACGGAGATGCGGCGAGGGGAGCATGGTGGCTATGCGAACAACGGCGCAACAGCCATGGGCAACTCGAGGTCGAAGAGACTGATGAGAGGAGAGTGAAAGATCATCTAGGGTTCGCCAATGAGGTCAGGGGCGGTCTTATCCTCGCGGGGGTTCGCCAGATGCTTGAGACGGCAACATCCGCGGCACGGATGTGCGTGCGTGAGCCACGCCATGGCCTTTGTTCCCTTTGTACAGAGGTTAAATGAAAAGGTCCTGGTAGTGGGCTGGGCCGTTTACTGTAGCGGGTAGAGCCCATTGCTACAGTAGCAAGTTTTCCCTTTTCCCTTTTTCCTTTTCTTTTATTTTTGTTTTATTTTAGCTACTGTTTTCTTTTTATTAGCCAAGTCAAATGAATTTAGTTAAATATGAAATTTGGCACATAATTCAAGCACAATATTTTGGAGTGGCACATAAAGTTTGGATGCAATTGGAGTTTAATAAATAACTAATAATTTTGCAAAGGCCATTTTATTTACTGTTGGAGCACTTATTAATTTCCTAGGATTTTATCAGTGATTCAAATGATGTTGGTTTCTACATGATTCAAATGATTCAAATGAATACTTGCAACCTAATGAACATTTTTAATTCACTGTTTATGAAACTATACTTTGACTTGTTATTTGAATTTGTATTTGAACTAATTTTTAAACGAGTGAGGTTTAGCAAAATTTTAATTACAATGACCTAGCATCATTAACAGGGGTTTACTATAGCTTAACTATTAGGGTGTCACAAGCACCATCTCCTATCAGACCCTAGTGATGGGGTCATGTACCTAGGGTAGGGTCACAGACCTGATCTAAGTACCCTGCCCAAGGACACCCGTAGAAGAGATCACCTTCCAGTCGACCTACGAAGGACTCACTCGACTGACTCGGAGGACTCGACCACGAAGACTCACTCGACCACCAGAAGGTCAAGAGTTACTCGGCACTGCAACGGTCTGTAATTAAATAGACTTTATGATAGTAAAGACACTTTATGTGGGGCGTTACCAGTAACGCCCCAGACTTAATGTACCTTAAACCCTTCATTACGTGGGCTGGCTGGGGTCCTGGCGCACTCTATATAAGCCACCCCCCTCCACAGGTAGAAGGGTTCGGCACCCTGTAACTCATATACACGTAATCCACTCGACCGCCTCCGGGCTCCAAGACGTAGGGCTTTTACTTCCTCCGAGAAGGGCCTGAACTCGTACATCTCTTGTGTTTACAACCTCTCCATAGCTAGGACCTTGCCTCTCCATACCTACCCCCACTCTACTGTCAGACTTAGATCCACGACAGTTGGCACCTTGGGGCAGGTGTTTTAGCGATTTTGTGGAGAAGTTGCGATTCTTCCGAGTACTTTCATCATGGTGGCTGCTGGAGTTTTGGTTGAGGGTCGAGAGATCCGTCTCGGTGCTCTCACCTTCGTCGCCGACGACTCCGCCTGGCTCCAGGAGGCTCCTCTCGACGTCGATGCGCTCCCCGTCCGCGGTGCGACGCATTTTCGCGCATGTGTCCGCGGCGTTCTGCTGCGGCAACCGTCGACCCCGTATCGGTCGACTCCCCCATCGGCCACCCTCCCGGTCTCCCGCCAGCGCAAGCGCTCGGGCCGGTCGAGGCTTCAGCGGTGGGTGAGGCACGCGGTGGCTCGCCAGACGGCCACCACCCAAGTTGCGGCAATCGAGCCCGACGAATCTCTTTACGGCCTGTTCGATCTGTCGACTGGCTCCGTAGAGACTGCATCCGAGTGCGATAGCAGTGATCCAGCGGCGGAAATCCTGATGGTCGACGGGCCCCGCAGTCCCCCTGGCTTCGCCCGTGATGGTGGGGCAGGCGACGGAGGCGACCCCGCACGAGACCACGAAGAGTACCAGCCCGAGCCACTCGACTCTCTGCAAAGAGAGGAACTTCGCCGCAGGAACGTGGATGCCCTGCATACTCCCATCGCAGGAGAAACCCCCGAGGCTCGCGCCTTGGAGGAGGCACGTTTGGCCAATTTGGCCGAACGCACTCGCCTGGAGAATCTTCAGCGAGCACTCGACGAGCGCGCGCGGCAACGAGTTCCCGACACCAGTCGACGTCAACTCTTCCCGCCGACTCAGGTATATCGAACCCCAATCCAGAATTTAGCAGCTGCGACCCGTATTGCAGAGTCCATCCAGCCCTCTCAGTCGGAAGCTGGCAGAGGCTTGATGCAGATCAGGGATCTGCTCCGGGCAGCAGGTGATCAGAATTCGGCCGTGTCGCAGTCGCGCAACAGAATTCACAGTCGATCCGTCGCTGCGAATACGGTTCAGTCGGCTCACAGCCCAGATCGCCTCCGCGGCGTGAAGGGCGCGAGAATCGGCGAGACCAATATGGAGACCGACACGACCGAGATGATAGGCGTCGAGTGCCCAATTCCCCTCCGAGGGGTGGGTCTTACGCTCCTCGGCAGCAAGATGACAGACGTCAGCTCAGTGCGGGGCGAAGAGTTCCAGTCGACCCCAGAGAACCAGGCTTCGACGCGCGATCCATTATCGTGCAAGGCTTGGTCGACCGGAACAGAGCCCATCGAGGTGGACTCGACAGAGATGCGCCCACGAGCAGTCGAGTGCATGTTTCTGGTCCGGAATGTTTCAGCAGAGCTATCAGAGCCGCAGTGATCCCTCCCAATTTCAGGTTGGCAACAGGAGTCAGCAAGTTCACTGGTGAGTCTAAGCCTGAAACTTGGCTTGAGGACTACCGAGTGGCGGTTCAGATTGGTGGTGGGAATGACGAGGTGGCCATGAAACATCTGCCCCTCATGTTGGAAGGTTCTGCCAGAGCATGGTTGACTCAGTTACCTCCTAGCAGCATTTACACTTGGGAAGATCTGTCCCGAGTGTTCGTCAGAACGTTTGAAGGAACTTGCAAGCGACCGGCTGGATTGACGGAGCTGCAAGTCTGCGTGCAGAAGACCAATGAGACTCTCAGGGAGTATATTCAGAGATGGATCACTTTGCACCATACAGTGGAGAATGTGTCTGATCATCAGGCAGTCTGCGCCTTCAAGGATGGTGTCAAGAACAGAGAATTGAGTTTGAAATTTGGTCGAACCGGAGACATGACCTTGAGTCGGATGATGGAAATTGCTACCAAGTACGCCAACGGCGAAGAAGAAGACCGACTCCGAAGCGGCAAGCACAAGCCGAGTCAGTCGGAGAAGGGAAACACCAGTCGGAAACAGAAGCGGAAGGCTGAACCGGCAGCTCCTGGAGAGGCTCTGGCCGTGACTCAGGGAAAGTTTAAAGGGAAACCAAAAGGATCCTGGAACCCTAAGAAGGTAAAGGATAAAGAAGGGAATGACGTGATGGATATGCCGTGTCACATCCACACGAAGAAAGACGAAGAGGGGAATATCATTTACCCAAAGCATACCACTCGCCAATGTCGACTCCTGATCCAGCAGTTTCAAGGAAAACAGTCTAAAGACAAGGAAAAGGAGTCGGACAAGGCCGAAGACAAGGAGGACAGTGAGGAAGGATATCCGCATATCAACTCCACTCTGATGATCTTTGCAGATGCGGAAAGCAAGAGTCGATTGAAAGTCATTAACCGTGAGGTGAACATGGTTACCCCAGCAAAAGCAAATTATTTGAGATGGTCCCAAACACCCATCACATTCGACCAATCTGATCACCCGACTCATATTGCCACCCCTGGGAGGCAAGCTTTGGTGGTCGATCCAGTTGTCGAAGGCACTCGACTGACAAAAGTGCTGATGGACGGTGGTAGTGGGCTGAATTTGTTGTATGCAGACACACTGAAAGGAATGGGCATTCCGATGTCCCGACTGAGCACCAGTAACATGAGCTTTCATGGAGTTATACCAGGGAAGAAAGCCGAGTCACTCGGCCAAATAGCTCTGGACGTGGTGTTTGGTGATTCGAAACATTTTCGCAAAGAGAAGTTGACGTTTGAGGTCGTGGATTTTCAGAGTGCATATCATGCCATTTTGGGGAGACCAGCTTATGCACGGTTCATGGCTCGACCATGTTACGTGTACCTCAAATTGAAGATGCCCGGCCCCAAAGGAGTGATCACTGTCACCGGTGATCGGAAAAAGGCAGAAGAGTGCTTTCAGAAGGGCTCAAAGATTGCCGATTCCCAGGTGACAGCGGTCGAGTTCGAAGAATACAAGCAAAATGCAGATCCGAGTGATTTGCTGCGATCCAAGAAACCCGCCACAGAATCTGCATTTCAGTCGTCCGGTGAGACGAAGCCTGTTCACATTCACCCGACCGACCCCGATGCAGCTCCGACCCACATCTCCACAACACTCGACCCGAAATAGGAAGAAGCGCTCATCCAGTTCCTCCGTGAGAACTGGGACATTTTTGCATGGAAGCCCGCTGACATGCCAGGTGTTCCCAGGGGACTGGCTGAGCATCGCCTAAGAGTCGACTCATCAGCAAAACCAGTCAAAGAGCATCTTCGGCGGTCCGCCGTCCAGAAGAGAAAAGCCATTGGTGAGGAAGTGGCTCGACTGTTGGCGGCAGGATTTATCCGAGAGATATACCACTCCGAGTGGCTCGCTAATGTCGTCATGGTTCCTAAGAAGGACAAATCACTCCGAATGTGCATTGATTTCAAGCACATCAACCGGGCCTGCCCGAAAGATCATTTTCCTCTCCCTCGCATAGATCAAATTGTTGACTCGACCGCGGGATGCGAGAGATTGTCTTTTCTAGACGCCTACTCCGGGTACCACCAGATCCGTCTGTACGGACCCGACGAGGTAAAAACAGCTTTCATCACTCCATTCGGGTGCTTCTGCTATATCACCATGCCATTCGGCCTCAAGAATGCCGGAGCCACATTTATGCGAATGATTCAGAAGTGTCTACTCACTCAAATCAGTCGGAATGTGGAAGCGTATATGGATGATATCGTCGTCAAGTCACGAAAAGGTTCCGACCTGCTCGCTGACCTCGCCGAAACATTTGCCAACCTCAGAAGGTATGATATCAAGCTCAATCCATCAAAGTGCACATTCGGAGTTCCTGGTGGCAAGTTACTCGGTTTTCTCGTTTCCGAGCGAGGGATCGACGCTAATCCAGAGAAGATCGGCACTATTCTCCGAATGAAACGCCCTGTGCGAGTGCACGATGTCCAGAAGCTTACTGGATGCTTGGCCGCATTAAGTCGATTCATCTCACGACTCGGTGAAAAGGCATTGCCTCTTTACCGACTGATGAAGAAGGCAGACAAGTTCGAGTGGACTCCAGAAGCTGATGCAGCGTTTGCCGAGCTAAAAGCTCTGCTCTCCACCCAGCCGGTGCTTGCTGCTCCAATCAGCAAAGAGCCTCTGTTGCTTTATATCGCAGCCACAGGACAAGTCGTCAGTACTGTGCTTACGGTCGAGCGGGAAGAAGAAGGAAAAGCTTTCAAAGTTCAGCGCCCAGTGTATTATTTGTCTGAAGTCTTGACTCCATCCAAGCAAAGATATCCTCATTATCAGAAGCTTGTGTATGGAATATACATGACCACAAAGAAGGTTGCTCATTATTTCTCTGATCATTCCATCACAGTCGTCAGCGACGCTCCACTATCAGAGATTTTGCACAACAGAGATGCAACTGGTCGAGTGGCTAAATGGGCGATTGAACTTCTTCCCCTTGATATCAAGTTTGAGGCAAAGAAAGCCATTAAGTCCCAGGCAATAGCAGATTTCCTCGCCGAGTGGATTGAACAGCAGCAGCCGACTGAAGTTCACTCGGAGCATTGGACCATGTTTTTTGATGGCTCTAAGATGTTGAATGGTTCCGGTGCTGGGGTTGTCCTGGTTTCCCCCAGAGGAGATAAGCTCAGATATGTGCTCCAGATTCACTTTGATTCCTCCAACAATGAGGCAGAGTATGAGGCCCTCTTATACGGATTGCGCATGGCCATTTCACTCGGCGTCCGTCGCCTGATGGTCTATGGCGACTCGGATTTAGTGGTCAACCAAGTGATGAAGGAGTGGGACGTGAGAAGCCCAGCCATGACTGGATACTGCAGTGCAGTGAGGAAGCTGGAAAAGAAGTTCGAGGGGTTGGAGCTCCATCATATACCCCGACTGAAAAATCAAGCAGCTGATGATCTAGCAAAGATAGGTTCCAAGAGAGGAGCCATTCCGAGTGGTGTGTTCTTGGAGCATATACACACTCCGTCAGTCAAAGAAGATCCTTTCACCGAAGAAGCTCCACAGCCCAAGAGTGCCACAGATCCGACTGAGGTTGAAGTCCCAGCAGTGGTCGACTTGGTCATGGAGGTCTTGGTAGTCATTCCCGACTGGACAGTTCCGTATGTCGCGTATATCCTGAGAAAAGAGCTTCCGGAGGATGAGGAAGAGGCTCGACAGATCGTCCGTCGATCTAAAGCCTTTACCGTAATCAAAGGACAGTTATATAGAGAAAGCGCGACTGGAGTTGGTCAGAAGTGCATAACACCAGAAGAAGGTCGAATCATCCTTAATGATATCCACTCGGGAACCTGTGGTCATCATGCGTCCTCTCGGACCATCGTGGCCAAAGCATACCGAGCCGGATTTTACTGGCCAAAGGCGAATGAGATGGCAAAGGAAATAGTGGATAAGTGCGAGGGATGTCAGTTCTACTCGAATATGTCGCACAAGCCTGCATCAGCTCTGAAGACCATTCCACTCGTCTGGCCTTTCGCAGTATGGGGGTTGGACATGGTCGGTCCTTTGAGAACAGGGCGAAGTGGCTTCACGCATGTACTGGTGGCAGTCGACAAGTTCACCAAGTGGATTGAGGCTAAACCAATCAAGAACCTTGACGCCGGTGCTGCTGTTAGCTTCATCAGGGAACTGATATTCAGATATGGAGTCCCGCACAGCATCATTACGGATAATGGGTCGAACTTTGACTCGGAAGAATTCAGGGATTTCTGCAACTCTCAAGGCACACGAGTCGACTACGCTTCGGTCGCCCATCCGCAGACGAATGGACAAGCAGAGCGAGCCAATGGCCTGATTCTCAAGGGATTGAAACCCCGACTGATGCGTGATCTCAAGCATGCAGCTGGAGCTTGGGTCGACGAACTTCCCTCGGTGCTTTGGGGACTGCGGACCACACCTAATCGGTCGACCGGAAGAACTCCATTCTTCTTGGTCTACGGAGCTGAAGCAGTCTTGCCGAGTGATCTTCTCCACAATGCTCCTCGAGTTGAGATCTACAACGAAGCAGAAGCTGAACAAGCGCGGCAGGACGCAGTCGACCTTTTAGAGGAAGAAAGGGAGATGGCTCTGATCCGGTCGACCATCTACCAACAAGATTTGCGTCGTTTCCACGCCAGAAATGTGAGGGGTCGAGCCTTCCAGGAAGGAGATTTAGTTCTCCGAGTGGATCAGAAGAAACAACACAAGCTTGCTCCTTCTTGGGAAGGACCCTTCATCGTCACCAAAGTTCTCCACAACGGGGCGTACCGTCTTTACAACGTCGAACATAATATCGACGAGCCCCGAGCTTGGAACGCGGAACTACTCCGCCCATTTTACACTTAAGTTTATCACTCGGATGAGTTGCAATAAAGTACTTCTGTAGTTCATGGATCTCAAAATAATAGTGTCATAGTTCCTCCATATTTTTTGTCACTTTTTATTTTGTCCAATAAAATTTTCCCCTCAGTGGGTGACTTAGCCCCGAATCCGTTTCGCCTAAGTTTGTAAAAATCCTACCGAGTGGTGAGCCAGACTCCCACTCGGAGGCTTAGCTGCGAATCCGTTTCGCCTAAGATTAAATAAAATCCTACCGAGTGGTAAGCCAGACTTCCACTCGGGGGCTTAGCTGCAGTCCAAGTACTCGCCTAAGTTTGTAAAAATCCTACCGAGTGGTGAGCCAGACTCCCACTCGGAGGCTTAGCTGCGAATCCGTTTCGCCTAAGATTAAATAAAATCCTACCGAGTGGTAAGCCAGACTTCTACTCGGAGGCTTAGCAGCAGTCCAAGTACCCGCCTAAGTTATCAAAATCCTACCGAGTGAAGAGCAAACCTCTCACTCGGGGGCTTAGCTGCAACCCAGTGCTCACCTAAGATATAGAAATCCTACCGAGTGAAGAGCAAACCTCTCACTCGGGGGCTTAGCTGCAGCCCAGCGCTCGCCTAAGTTATCAAAATCCTACCGAGTGAAGAGCAAACCTCTCACTCGGGGGCTTAGCTGCTGCCCAGTGCTCGCCTAAGATATAGAAATCCTACCGAGTGAAGAGCAAACCTCTCACTCGGGGGCTTAGCTGCAGCCCAGTGCTCGCCTAAGATATAGAAATCCTACCGAGTGAAGAGCAAACCTCTCACTCGGGGGCTTAGCTGCAGCCCAGCGCTCGCCTAAGTTATCAAAATCCTACCAAGTGAAGAGCAAACCTCTCACTCGGGGGCTTAGCTGCAGCCCAGTGCTCGCCTAAGATATAGAAATCCTACCGAGTGAAGAGCAAACCTCTCACTCGGGGGCTTAGCTGCAGCCCAGCGCTCGCCTAAGTTATCAAAATCCTACCGAGTGACGAGCAAACCTCTCACTCGGGGGCTTAGCTGCAGTCCAAGTACCCGCCTAAGTTATGAAAATCCTACCGAGTGAAGAGCAGACCTCTCACTCGGGGGCTTAGCTACAGCCCAGCGCTCGCCTAAGTTATCAAAATCCTACCGAGTGAAGAGCAAACCTCTCACTCGGGAGGCTTAGCTGCAGCCCAGCGCTCGCCTAAGTGGATTAAGGAATAAGTCGACTGCAGTGAGCGTCTTGCTTTGAACCTGCAAAAGACATTTCGAGCCAAAAGCAATCATATTCAAACACCAAATTCAAGTTCAGATCGATACCTAAAGGAACCGAAAGTGCTCAGGCGCTAAGCCTGTTAAGGTTTATCGGTTACAACTCCACTCGGCATACCGAGGCAAATTTAAAGCGTCGAGCTTAGAAGAAGTTTTTTACCCCTCCTGTGGAGGGCTGGAAGGTGCAACAAACTCATCAAGATCAATTCCATCTGCGATCCGAGTGGCAGCAGCAAGGAAAGTTTCCATAAAGGACCTGAAGTCGTGTTTCTTGGTGTTGGCCACCCGGAGGGCAGCCAGCTTGTCTTCTCGCGCATCTTTGCAGTGGACTCGGGCCAGACACAGAGCAACATCTGCACCACACCGAGCCGAGGACTTTTTCCACTCCTGCACTCGACCAGGGACAGCGTTCAAACGAGCCATCAGCGACTCGAGGTCGTTCTGGAGTGTCTCCCCGGGCCAGAGCGTTGAGTCGATGCGAGATGTGGCGACCTTCAGCCTTGCAAGATAGTCCACGGCAGCTGCAACACGGGACTCCAGTCGGAAAACATTCATGGCAACTTCGTCGTTCACCGGAGAATTGACGGGGTCAAGGTTTGGTTCCAGCCGGCTAGTCTCTTCTTCAAAGTTTTGACAAAATTCTGCAAGGACGATCACCGAGTCAAAGCAATGGTCGAATGAAAAAACCACAGTTGAAAATGATTGTTGAAGGTTTACCTTCAAGCATAAGAAACAGCTTCTTGGCAAGACCACTCAGGAAGGCCTCCAGATCATTTTTCTTCTCAAGAGCAGCTTTCAGATTGGTATTTTCTTGTTCAAGCTTGGTAACTGAAGCTAACTTCTCGTCGGCAAGCTTGATCCTCTCAGCTAGTTCAAGGTCTTTTTTCCTTTGGGCCTCCCTCACCTTACCTGCAAGTTACAGCAAGATCAGATTTTGAAACAAATGAAGGGAAAAAGCAGTCGTCGAGGTCTCACCAAACATACCTTCGGTCTCCTCCTTTGCCTTCGTCAGATTCTCCTGAACCAGCTTCAAATTCAGCTCGAGCTGAATGTGCTTGTTTTCCAGTTCAGTGTAGCGAGCCGCAAGGTCACAGGAGTTCTGCGAAGAACCAATCGACTAAATGTCAAAGATAATTCACTTCCGAGTGGAAAAGGAAAAATCACGCGTTTCTAAGACTACAGCCGAATCCAAGCATTCGACCGTAGTCTCGGGGACTACACCCAGTGGGTGCACTCAGCGTGCCCCCACTAATCCTATTGAAGACAGAGTCGACCAGTCGACCTCAAAAAAAGAGAGAGATGTATTCTTTAAGACTGTAATCGACTGCAAGCAGTCGACCACAGTCTCGGGGACTACACCCAGTGGGTGCACTCAGCGTGCTCCCACCGGTATGCGAAATCCATTCGCCATAGTCGAATGATGGAAAGACTGAAATTATAAAGCCTAAGGCCGATCGCCAGCAGTCGACCCTAGCCTTGGGGACTACACCCAGCGGGTGCACTCAGCGTGCCCCCGCTAACACGGAGTTTAAATCGACACACCCAGTGGGTGATTACTATAAATTCTGGAAAGAAAACAAGCGGTGGTCGACTGACCTGAACATTGCTTTGAAGGGCGGAACTGGCGTCGTAAGCTGCCTGGCTCGCATCCCGGATGGTCTTCAACTGCTCCATCATGATCCCTGCCTGGCGTATCGCCTCCTTCGCGGCGCCAGCTTGGTCCTCTGGGACGTGGTGCGTCGTAAAGAGGGAGGGCTGCAGAGCACTCGTCAGTGGATCTGCGAAGGACACAGTGTGTCGAGTGGTGTTCTCCTCCTCCGCGACCAGAGTCTCAGGCACCGTCACATCCTGGGGCACCCTGCTGGCAGACGCTTTCCTTCTCATTCTGTGCTTCAGCGGTTCCTCATCTTCATCATCATCAGGGAGAGTGATAACAACATTGGATGGAGCTACATAAAAGAATCAGAATTAGAGATCATGAGTCAGTCGACTAGAAACGGGGTTAAGAGTATAGTACCAGGTTTTGAGGTTGCTGCGTCCTCCATCTCATGATCGTCAGCCCGGGCTGAGGTCTCAGAAGTAGCAGCACTGCAACTCCAAAGAGTCAGTCGACTAACTCCAGCGCCAACCAGAGATAAAGTTCACACAAAACAAGAAGACTTAAGCAACATGATTACCCTGATATGGTGGGGATGGACACCTTCATCTTCGGCAGGTGCTTGGTCGGCTTTGACGGGGCCGCCCTGGGCTGCTTCGACACCTTTTCAGTCGGTGCGGGAGAGGTGGTCCGAGGGCGCTTGGTCGACTGCGTGACAGTCGCAACCCCCTTGCCACGTTCAGTCGCAGGGTCATGGACAAGCTTCGACCGCCTTTCCGAGCGCGGTGGTGCAACCTCCTCCTCCTCCTCTTCCTCGTCCTCATCAACATCATCATCATCGTCATCAGTGTCATCATCATCATCATCATCCTCAGCGGCGTCCGAGTCCCACTCCTCCTCCTGGCTCTCGCCCCCGCTCGCTTCTCCCTCCTCAGTCGGAGCCTGTGCTCCGTTGGGCATCGAGTACAGCTCAGTGAGGGCCTGATAGACATCAAGACAAAGATCAGTCGACCGATCGACAGAGAAAACAGAAATAAATGTGACGAGAATACAATGGGAAGTGGAGCAGACATACCTTGTTTGGATCACTGTGGCAGTCGAGTGGAGGAATCCTTCTGGCTCCGCGAGGGTTATCCTTGTTCCCAGTAACAGCGGCCATCCACCTTTCCAGAGTGGCATCGTCGACTGTTTCTGGATTGACCCGAGTCACATCCTCAGTCCCGCAGTACAACCACATGCAATGGCTCCGGAACTGAAGAGGCTGGATACGACGCCTAAGAAAAACCTCCAGGAGATCCATACCCGTCACTCCATCCCGAACCAACTGAACTACACGCTCCATCAGCATCTTCACGTCAGCTTTCTCCTCCGGAATCACCTTCAGAGAGGAGGGCTTGTTCACTCGGCCCATGGTGAACTGAGGGAGTCCACTCGACTGCCCCGGCGTCGACTGATCCTGGCAGTAGAACCAGGTCGACTGCCAGCCTCTGACTGACTCGGGAAATGTCATGGCTGGGAAGGTGCTCTTGTTCCTCACCTGGATCCCCAGACCCCCACACATTTGGACAACTCGGGTTTTTTCGTCGCCTGGGCTCGCCTTCTTCACGGTCTGAGAGCGACACGTGAATATGTGCTTGAACAAGCCCCAATGCGGTCGACAACCCAGAAAACTCTCACACATGGACACAAACGCGGCAAGATAGGCGATAGAATTCGGGGTGAAGTGGTGGAGTTGCGCTCCAAAGAAGTTCAAGAAACCACGGAAGAAAATGCTCGGCGGCAAAGAAATCCGCGGTCGACATGGGTAGCCAGAAGCACGCACTCACCCTCTTCCGGCTGGGGCTGCCACTCTTTCCCCGGAAGCCTCGCAGCTCCATGAGGGATCAGGCCCTCGTTGGCCATGTCGAGGAGATCCTTCTCCGTGATGGTCGACTGGATCCAATCTCCCTGGACCCAGCCTTTCGGCAGGCGAGATCTAGACGAAGACCCGCCGCGGCTGGTGGATCTCCCCTTCGCCTTCTCCGTCGCCGACGCCTTCTTCGCGCGTTCCAGCGCCGCCGTCTTCTCCTTGACCATGGCTACCGGCGAGGCGCGCGAGGAGAAGTTGTGCGGAGGCGAGAGCGAGCGCGTTGGGCGGAGACGAAGGGAGCAGAGGGAGAATGCTGAGGCACTGTTCAAAAAACCCTCGCCGGGCGCATTTATAAGATCCCTTCCGAGTGGATGACAGGTGGGCCCGGTCGATCTAATCATATCCTGAAACAGTTGCGCGGGCGTGATACGTGGCGAAAAAAGCGGCGCGGGGATCGAGGAGTCTATGCCCTGTCCCATCCGAGCACCGCGGTCCGCTCTGCTTCGCGCGCTCCCCCAAATTCCATATCCCGCGGAATCCGCGAACGGCAGATCAGTCTGCCAGACGCGGGATTTCCTGCGATCCATCGCTCGGAAATCAGCGAAGTCCAAAAGATCACTCGACGAAGAAAAAGAATGGATCGAGTCGACTGAAGAAAAGTTGTTCACTATCAACAAAGAGAATTTTTTGGTTCAAAACAACGCACAACCAGTATGCGAAAGCTAATCGGAAACAACATCAACTCCTTCATCACTCAAGCCTCAATCCATTCGGGGGCTAATGATGGGGTCATGTACCTAGGGTAGGGTCACAGACCTGATCTAAGTACCCTGCCCAAGGACACCCGTAGAAGAGATCACCTTCCAGTCGACCTACGAAGGACTCACTCGACTGACTCGGAGGGCTCGACCACGAAGACTCACTCGACCACCAGAAGGTCAAGAGGCACTCGTCACTGCAACGGTCTATAATTAAATAGACTTTATGATAGTAAAGACACTTTATGTGGGGCGTTACCAGTAACGCCCCAGACTTAATGTACCTTAAACCCTTCACTGCGTGGGCTGGCTGGGGTCCTGGCGCACTCTATATAAGCCACCCCCTCCACAGGTAGAAGGGTTCGGCACCCTGTAACTCATATACACGTAATCCACTCGACCGCCTCCGGGCTCCGAGACGTAGGGCTTTTACTTCCTCTGAGAAGGGCCTGAACTCGTACATCTCTTGTGTTTACAACCTCTCCATAGCTAGGACCTTGCCTCTCCATACCTACCCCCCACTCTACTGTCAAACTTAGATCCACGACACCTAGTTCATCTCTTGTATCTGATGTTTGTCTCAAAACCTCAGATTGGTACCTGTGGGTTGCTAGTAGTGTTAATTACTGCTTGTAGTTGATGCTAGTTGGTTTATTCAGTGGAAGATCATATGTTTAGATCCTTAATGATAATTAATACTCCTCTGATAATGAACATGAATGCTTTGTGAGTAGTTACATTTGTTCATGAGGACATCGGAGAAGTCTTGTTATAAGTAATCATGTGAATTTGGTATTCGTTCGATATTTTGATGAGATGTATGTTGTCTTTCCTCTAGTGGTGTTATGTGAATGTCGACTACATGACAGTTCACCATTGTTTGGGCCTAGTGGAAGGCATTGGGAAGTAATAAGTAGATGATGGGTTGCTAGAGTGATCGAAGCTTAAACCCTAGTTTATGCGTTGCTTCGAAAGGGGCTAATTTCGATCCATATGTTCGATGCTATGGTTAGATTTATCTTAATTCTTCTTTCATAGTTGCAGATGCTTGCGATAGGGGTTAATCATAGAGGCTTGTCCAAGGAAGGGAATCACCCAAGCACCGGTCCACCCACATATCAAATTATCAAAGTAACGAACATGAATAATATGAGCATGATGAAAACTAGCTTGACAGTAATTCCCATGTGTCCTCGGGAGCGCTTGGTTTATATAACTGTTTGTTTAGACTTGTCCTTTTCTACAAAAAGGATTGAGCCACCTTGCCGAACCTTAGTTACTTTTTTTACTTGTTACCCGTTATGAATTATCTTATCACACAACTATCTGTTACCGATAATTTTGAGTGCTTCTAGAGAATACCTTGCTGAAAACCGCTTGTCATTTCCTTCCGCTCCTCGTTGGGTTCGACACACTTACTTATTGAAAGGACTACGATAGATCCCCTATACTTTTGGGTCATCAAGACTCTTTTCTGGTGCTATTGCCAGGGAGTGAAGCGCCTTTGGTAAGTGTAATTTTGTAAGGAAACATTTATATAGTGTGCTGAAATTTACTGTCACTTGCTTCTATGGAAAATAATCCTTTGAGGGGCTTTTTCTGGGTATCTTCACCTTGACCAGAAGAGCAAATAGTTTCTCCTCAACCAATTGCACCTACTGAAAATGTTTATTGAGAAATTCCTTCGGGTATGATAGAGAAGCTGCTAGCTAATCCTTAAGTAGGAGACAGAACATTACATCCTGATATGCATCTAATCTATGTGGATGAAGTTTGTGGATTATTTAAGCTTGCAGGTTTGCACGTGGATGATGTCAATAGGAAGGTTTTCCCTTTATCTTTGAAGGAAAAGTCATTGACATGGTATAGGCTATGTGATGATATTGGATGGAACTACAACCGTTTGAAATTGGGATTTCATCAAAGGTTTTATCCTATGCACGTGGTTCATTGTGATCGGAATTATATTCATAATTTTTGGCGTCGTGAAGGAGAAAGTACCACTCAAGCTTGGGGAGGCTTAAGTCAATGTTACATGCCCCAATCATGAGCGCTCAAGAGAAATTATTATTCAGAATTTTTATGCTCGGCTTTCAATTTTTATACCCCAATCATGAGATCTTAATGCAATTTTCATGCCCCATAGGTGGCCGTGGTTTCCCATGACATATTGTGGCCAAGATGCATCCTCCCGACGCTGTCCTTGCCACATCTCGACGACCCTCAGGTGTATCTTCGTTCGAAACCGGCCTTGCTCTACTGGCCCAGTTCCCCACAGGGTTGTGTGTCGATATTTTTCTACTTCCGTCGGCTGTTCCAAAGCCACCTAGACTTTTACTATTATTAGAGGTAAAGCTAGTTCCCGCAGTCGAATCTAAGAGTTGGTTCAAACTGGGAAGAAAGTGGGAAAGCTGTAGCATGAATCTAGGACTTAGTTCTAAGAGAAAACGGGGGAAAGTAGTAGATACTAGCTACCCAACCGGTCTCTTGGTTGAAAAGGCAAAGAAAGCGGGGCGGATGGAAATGGGTGGGGGAAGTGGACATGTCTCTTGGTCGAAAAAGGAAATACAATGAGGGGTGTTGGGGGGACAATGCAAATGAGAATGAGCAGGTCTTAGATTTCCTGTGCTCTCATAGGAAAATGTCGGCGAGGAGATTAAAAATGGGACACATGCAGACATGTTGCCTGAATGTTTGCCCCTGTCGGCAACCACATCTGCTTCACCACTTTATGCCCCTGTTGTCCCTATGTCCTTATCGCTATCATTGATGTAAAGTCACATGAAGCATGAAGCAATGCCACCTAATGTCACTATTAAGTATTTCTACCGCCAGTCTAGTGTCGTCGATAAATTGAAGCGATGACACCACCATTTTATGAAGTGCTTCCATCTTGCTTTATTTCCCATGAATTGTGTTTTTGAAGTTACAATTAAATCTGACACTGCTAACATTGCTTCATCCTAGTGGAACTGCTCAAATTTGATTGCACATTTACTGACCATGTGCTGCTCCCATGACAGTAATACTAATGCTATTGTTCTACGTGGTAATCTAGTGGCAGTGTTGATGTGATGTTACTTCTTACTTGATGGCACTTTTTCATATTGTCAATGAAGTGCCAATTATAACACAATAGATGCTGCTGTTAATCATATGCCACTGCTAATAACTGTCACTGCTTACATAACCGCATTTCATATTTGCTCAAACAGCGATGTCTGTCTCCATATCGTTTCTATTTGTGCAATCAAAAGTACACACATCTGTTTTAGTAGAACTGCACAAAATGAGATGGCTACTCCTAGTTGTCATCTAACCTGCTATCTTCCAGTTATTCGTACATTGCTATTAACAAGGTAGAATGACCAACGTAATCTAAAAAAACCGATTCATACGTTTTACTTCCTGATTGCACTGCAGGGACGAGCGAAAACAACTGCATCCTAGTCGGGAATGCACTTTCTCCCAATTTAAGGATGGACAGAGGACTAGCTGGCACGGCTGTGCAGAGGTTTTTGGGATAGGTTCACAGACAAGAGGCATTGTGGTCTACTCATTTCTGCAAATAGTGGTGCTTAAATTTAGTGGAACTACACAAGAAGTTCAGATGGTCAGTACACTACATGGTTTAGTTCAGCATTCCAACTGAGAACACCATTATAATTGGTTATTCTGGAATGAGAGAACCTAACCCTGGATGGAGGCAACAAGAAATACTAGAGTGAACTCCAGGAAATTAAAGCCTGCCTAGGGAGGCCCTTTGCTCAGAGAAGCCCTGCTTGATTTTTCCTGATTTGTAAACCTTCTCACAACTTTGTCTTTTGTTGTGAACTAGTAAATGTTTGTTATGTTCTATGAATCATTCAGATGTATAAAGTTGTGAAACTTATGCTTTTCAAGTATTTTATGAAGCCGAGTTTAATGTGAATTTTCCACATGGACGCTGGACTAGTGTGTGAACGTTTGGAATTTTCATTTGGGCCTCAGTTAACGGCATGAACCACTGTAACAAGATATCTAGTTGCTTATATACTTTAGACAACAGAGTATTGATTGTTAGCTGGTTGATCGATAGCTGACTTTTCTAGTGTTGAAGCGAGTTGAGCCAATGTGTCATGTTTTGCACAACTGCTTACAAGTGGGGTAGCGCCAATAGTGTTAACAAGTATTTAACCAGCCTTATGTATACGGCGGTGGACAGTTCTCGAAAAGGTACTCTATTTCATCAAGCACACACTGCTCATATGATAAACCGTGACAACTAATGTCTTACCATGCCATATTACATGAAAAAACTAGCGAGGACGCATCTATTTCGACAATAATTACGATGGTTCTCACATGATTCACGGGCACACAAAAGTAGAAGTAGTTCCCATAGACGGATTCAAACAGAGTACTAGCACCAGAGGGCTCGATAATAGGCAAGGTTCAGATAATTAGAAACAATCCAAAGTACTTTTAAACACTAGTTGGGCCAACTATTTCATGCCTTGATCTAATTTGGGATGGACACAAGATGGACCTTGCCATGAACATCATCGAGGACGTCCGGTAGCAGCACAATCTTGTCAAGGCATGCCACATCATCAAGGACGTTCTTGAAGACAACATTGTGGCCTTGCTACTCACAAACTTGTTTGTCAGGGCATGCCATATCATCTTCTAGCATAAGCTTGACAAGAACAGTATGCCTCACAAATGAAGGAGTAGCTTTGAACTTCTTGTGCTTCAGTACACCCTGGAAAATACGCCTAACAACATTGTGGCTAGAATACATCTCAACTCTCGTATAAGTGCAACTGGCTTCCATGATCCAACAACCTGAGAACTTAGTTTTCTCATTGCATATATTCAGGTCATCTGCCTCATAGTGAGTGACATGTACAACCACACAATCCTTGTCTGCATCAGGGCTCTAATTGAAACAAAATCGAATTCTGAATTACTTTCCAATATAAAAAACACAAGTTATTTAAACCACTATGTAGAGTCAAAAGTATGCATGACAAGTAAGGTAGCATGGCATCGAAGCTAATAAAATCTTGCATTATTTATCACCACATACTTAGATGAAAAACCACAATCGAGATCGGCAAAGAAGAAAATCACATTGGGCAGCTCAGCAGGGGGGACACATCCTCGAAGGGGGAAAACTGCTCATGTAGGGCCATGGGGGCTATACCTCAAACGGGCCATTGACCATCTCAGTTGTGGCCATGAGCGTATCTGGGGTCGGCTTGGTGGCGGCCTCCATCTTCTTGGAGCTCTCTCTCTCTCTCTCATGGGAATCAGCCTCCCGTGTCTACTCCAACATCGGTAGATCTTTGCCTAGTTCTCCTTGTTCCATCACGAAACTGACGAATAGGAAACAACTGAAAGGAAAACACAATTGTAATGACAATTAAATAAAAAGAGAGTGAGGATCGGTTACTGCTTTGCAAAAGTTATTTTTTTCTGAAAGAAATATACCAACATCACGGATCCGTGTACCTTCCCTTCGTTGGCAGAGAAGAACAATGGAAGATGCGAGTGTTGTCTTTCCCGAAGACGGTGAGGGAGAAGGGGATTCAGTGAAGAGCGAAATGATGATTGCTTCGTCTGTCAAACTTAGACTGCGGGGAGGTGGGGTTTTGTGATATGACGGCTCGTTACTGCCGCACTACTACCAGGGTGACTCTCCGCCTGCATACTTTCTTCTAATTTGGTGGATGGCATTTGGGCCCGTGTGTTGCATGGCCCACATGTCGGTGAACCAAAGTAAAACGACATTCAGTAGCGGGAGACATTTTGATGACCTCGTAGGAGCCAGAACCATTAGTGTATCCACTGTACTAGTAGTAATTGTTTTTCTAGCACTACAAAAAGAAGACACATATGTGACATTTTGGGCCGAATGAATATTTTTTCTATCATACTTATGACACTTCTATGATGATAATTGTGACAAAACCTGGTATCATCATAGATGTGGTGGGCTCCTACTTCTATGACAAAAAATCATGACAGAAAATGGGCTTTTCTTCCTGGGCGGGACGGAGACGTGGCTGCATGACATTCTTTGGGCCGTCCATGATGGAAAAACCATGGTAGAAGCGAGGGCGAGCAAAATATCAGGGTGTTCCCGGTTACGGTGAGTGGTCGGGGACGAGCGATGCATGGAGATTTGTGCGTTTCTCTCGAACACGCACGCGCGTGGGTGCTAGGCGTTGGGCTATAACTGAACCCGAGCGACGCGTTCACCTACTGAACCTGAGCGATTGCACTGCAGTCTACGCGTTACTGAACCCGAGCGATCGATCGATGGCTGTTAACGGAACCCAATTGAGCGATTCCTTCGCTACTGCTGCTAACTGAAGCTGATCAATGCTGCCTCTGGATGAACAGTGAGCATTGCTGGGGGGTTTGGATGAACAGTTCCCGGTGGGGGTGGATGAACAGGACCGCGTGGTGTTGCCTTTGGATGAACAGGACCCCGATCGATCGAGCCGGTTGGGGCTGGATGAACAGGACCACCCCGTGGAGGGATGGATGAATAGTAGACGGTGGAGGGCTGGATGAATAGTATCCCATGGTGGGGTGGTTAAACAGGAGCCCGTGTGGAGAGGGCTGGTTGAACAATAGCTAGTGGAGTAGCGCTTGTGGAGGCTGGATGAACAGAGCCCGTGGATGAACAGTCGTAGGTGGAAGCCGGAGGAGGTCGACGGTGGATGAACAGTAGCCCGTGGAGGCTGGAGGGGGTTGACGGTGGAGATGAACGGTATCCCGTGGAGTCCCGTTTTGTGGTACGCCACACCCCTCCCGATGAACTGGACCCCCATTTCGACCATAGCGCTCCAACACAAGTCCGTTTCCTCCGTTTTGCAGTACGCCACACGCCTCGCGATCAACAGGACCCCATTTTGACCGTAGGAGGTCCATTTCCTCCATTTTGCAGTACACCAAACCCCTCCCGATGAACAGGATCCTGTTTTGAACATGGCCGGTCGAACACAAGGCCGTTTCCTCTGTCAGGTGGAGGAATAATTATTTTGCGCATAATAAGGAGGCACTTCCTTGAGGCTACCATGGACCCAGCTGCCAGCCTCTCCACGTACAGTACTCTTCTGATGGAAGTCGGTCGTTGACCACATTGACCACGCTGCACCGAGAGCACCACGGCGGTGGACGACGGTGAGGCCTAGGAAGGGGACGACGCGGAGCCGGGGTAGACGCGGTAGTGGATACCCACGCGGAGAGGAGTATGAGGGTTCACTGGTTCGGCTGCGGTGTGAGGCTGCTGTCGCCGTAGAATAACAGGGGTGTGGGCAAGTGGAGGGATGGCCTGGCCAGCAATGGGACTAGTAGGGGGCGGTGAGGCCTCCGCGGCAGCTCAACCGGCCATGGGAGGCAGGAGCAGGCGACACGACCGGCGCTGCTTTGGGCGGCTGGAGCAACAGGACAAGAGGTTGAAGAAGCACGACAGTCGCTGGATGGACATCATACGGTCAATGCAGCTAGAATCGTTTATATTAACTAAGTTGACAAAGCCCTTGGTACGCGTCAACTTAGTAGGCCCACAGGTCATCTTCCGGAACGGTGTGCCCCAGATGTCAGGGGAGGAATCATTTTTTGGGCGGGTGAAGCTAGAATATCTGAGATTGAAGAAGAAGCACGACATCCGTTGGATGGATATCCAACGGCCACTGCTACTAGAACCGTGTGTTGACTATAAGTTGACAAAGCCTTGCATACGCGTCAACTCTTTTTTTGAGGGGATGCGTCAACTTAGTAAGGCCACAAGTGTGTGGAAGAGAACTTATAGCCCATTTGAGATTTGTAAGAATGTGCAACCAATTTTTGAATTCTAATGGAATTACTACAACCCATTTACAGTTTGTTAAAAGTACAACCAATTTCAACCAACCGTTCAAAACAGAAATCAATAAAATTTCCCACATTTTGATGGGATCCAAAATATTTTTATCCCGAAATTTCTAGTCAGATTAAATACAATTTCAATATAAATTTATATTACGTAAAAATCCAACGAAACATTGCGCTCGCAACAATTAATGAAATTAAAATTTTCAATATCCAAAAATAATATTTTATAAAGTAATTACGTGTTTGGTTCATTTTTTATAGTTACTACCCAGTTTTTTATAATTACATCCCATTTATTATATCTTAAAAGCCCATTTTCTTGCTAAGCCTAATGCATCCCTCCTAGGAAAGATTTGCAGCCCAGCGGGGCGGAGAATAACAACTTGACCTTCCCTGGGTATTCCTAAAAAAAGTATAGCTGGGCTAGCCATTTTTATCTTGAATAAAATTAATCTCTAGGCTGGATATCTGGCCTGGGCTAGACGGGCCACAGGCCGCCCAGTTAATACATGCAGCTATGTTTTCGTTGTTGTTCAGAGGAGAAAAATTCATATCTGGGCTAAACATCGCTCAAGAAAAACACTGCAGTGCTCACACCTCAAAAACACAAATACTGCTCGAGCTGCTTGGTCCTAGCTGTCGGCCGATTCTTGTGCAATTCTCTCATTTGTTGACTACACAGGTTGACAATGGTGTGGGGCCATGATGTCAGGAAACCAGGAGGAAGCAAAAAAATTATAGTTTTATATACTAATAAGGAGGCACTTGCGTACGTGTGGCTATGGCACTGGTGGGTCCCCACTGTCATCCTCTCCAAGTAAAGTCATCTCCTCATCCTCATGTCCGTTGACCATGTTGACAATGCGAGACGGCGGTGCCACGACGAGCGCAACAACTCGAAGGACGACGGAGAGGGCCTCGCGGGCCCTACGGATGGTCTGATACAACGCCCGCTGCTCATTCGGGAAGCCAGGATCATAGGACCACTTGTCCGCGACGGCATTGTAGTTCGCTTGTTCACCGGTGCTCGTTGAGGAGACAGAGGTTGCAGTACAGGTCCTCCTGCGTTGGTAGCTCTTCCACCATTAGGGCGTCGAAGTGCGGTGAACACGACATGAACCGACTTGGACAGTGGGGCCGACTCCTGGTTGGAAGCTACGTTGTAACGCCCCGGACACACCCCCGGTGGTCGTTACTCGTGGCGGGATCTAGACTAGCCCCACAAAACAATACTAGTCTTTTCTGTGCACTTTGTCCTCACTCATGTGCACCCGGGACCAACTTCCCGGTCGGCCACCCATCCTGAAATTACTCCAAGCTAAGCACGCATAACTTTGGAGTTCTTTCCGAATGGGCTCCCGGAAAAGAAGGAATTCCTTATTGATATGAGTAGTCTATCATCCCTAATAAGCCAGTCTATCACATACACCCCCACTTAGAGGAACCGACGTCCTCGTCGTGCCACAAGAACGTTCCCTCTTGGCACATATGTCTGTGCATCCAGTCTGGTACATGTTCCATGTCATGTGCCACGACTAGTCACGAACGCATGAACAACATGATCGCGCACCTGTCAGCAAACATCCGTGTAACTGCGAGGGTCGGCTCTGATACCAACTTGTAATGCCCCGGACACACCCCCCGGTGGTCGTTACTCCTGGCGGTATCTAGACTGGCCCCATAGATCAATAGTAGTCTTTTCTGCGCACTTTGTCCACACTCGTGCGCACCCAGGACCGACTTCCCGGTCGGTCACCCATCCTGAAATTACTCCAAGCTAAGCATGCTTAACTTTGGAGTTCTTTCTGAATGGGTTCCCGAAAAAGAAGGAATTCCTTATTGATATGAGTAGTCTATCATCCCTAATAAGCCAGGCTATCACATACGTCCATTGTCTTATTGTCGTCGCTCATCTCGACATGTCCGGCTGCTAGACCGACCCACTGCCAAGCACGGGTCTGACTGCCCTGGCCCACCCAGACCGCCTCCCTCGCCCGCGCGCGGTTTCCGCCCGAAACGGTCAACACCGCCCGCCCCGCTTCCCGGTGCAGGCGATTGCTCCGCCTTCAAATGACACAAGTGTAGTCCGTTCATCCTTTTGCCGCCCACATTAATGATACGCAATTGCCAAGGCAGTTACTCTGGCGCCACAAGTCCGTCCCTCCGCCGCCCACCAATGCTATATAAGTTGTTGCGCCGGCCATAGACGCAGTCATCCGCATCTATTCCCTTTCTCCTGTCCACACCACTACTGCCCACCATGGCTTCCTCGCGGTCCAGCGCTCTTCGGGACGGGCGAACAACGGACCACAAGGAGATGGCAGCCATTCCTGCCGACTGGCTGGTCGACAGGAAACCGAAGGACGACGACATCCCGATGGAGAACATGGTTGTCGACTATCCGGCGTCAACCCCCTCCTCCGCGCCATCCTTGCCGGTGCATTGCACCATGACCATCGGTGAGGCATGTGCCCAATATATGGACATGGTGAGGCAGAAGCGTGAGGAGCAGTTCCAGGAGGTGCATGCCGACGCTGCCTACAACCACCATCTCCTCCAAGAGCATCAGCAGGCGAAGGAGCAGATCGCCGTGGAGCGGGCTGATACGTCTCCGTCGTATCTACTTTTCCAAACACTCGTGTCCTTGTTTTGGACTCTAACTTGCATGATTTGAATGGAACTAACCTGGACTGACGCTGTTTTCAGCAGAATTACCATGGTGTTATTTATGTGCAGGAACAAATGTTCTCGGAATGACCTGAAACTTCACGGAGCGACTTTTCAGAAAATATGAAATACCTGCAAAAGATGAAGGCCACGGGGCCCACCACCTCTCCAGGAGGGTGGGGGCGCGCCCCCTACCTCATGGGCCCCCTGTTGCCTCTCTGACTCCAGCTCCATATATTGTGTTTCGGGGAGAGAAAAATCAGAGAGAAGACATCATCGCGTTTTACGATACGGAGCCGCCGCCAAGCCCTAATACCTCTCGGGAGGGCTGATCTAGAGTCTGTTCGGGGCTCCGGAGAGGGGAATCCGTCGCCATCGTCATCATCAACCATCCTCCATCGCCAATTTCATGATGCTCACCGCCGTGCGTGAGTAATTCCATCGTAGGCTTGTTGGACGGTGATGGGTTGGATGGGATCTATCATGTAATCGAGTTAGTTTTGTTAGGGTTTGATCCCTAGCGTCCACTATGTTCTGAGATTGATGTTGCTATGACTTTCCTATGCTTAATGCTTGTCAGTAGGGTCCAAGTGCCATGATTTCAGATCTGAACCTATTATGTTTTCATCAATATATGAGTGTTCTTGATCCTATCTTGCAAGTCTATAGTCACCTATTATGTGTTATGATCCATTAACCCTGAAGTGACAATAATCGGGATACTTACCGGTGATGACCGTAGTTTGAGGAGTTCATGTATTCACTATGTGTTAATGCTTTGTTCCGATTCTCTATTAAAAGGAGGCCTTAATATCCCTTAGTTTCCGTATGGACCCCGCTGCCATGGGAGGGTAGGACAAAAGATGTTATGCAAGTTCTTTTCCATAAGCACGTATGACTATATTCGGAATAAATGCCTACATTACATTGATGAACTTGAGCTAGTTATGTGTCACCCTAGGTTATGACTATTACATGATGAACCGCATCCGGCATAATTCTCCATCACCGATCCATTGCCTACGAGCTTTCCATATATTGTTCTTCGCTTATTTACTTTCCCGTTGCTATTTCTATCATCACTACAAAATACCAAAAAATTTACTTTTACTAATGTTACCTTTTGCTACCGTTACCACTACTATCATATTACTTTGCTACTAAATACGTTGCTGCAGATATTAAGTTTCCAGGTGTGGTTGAATTGACAACTCAACTGCTATTACTTGAGACTATTATTTGGCTCCCCTTGTGTCGAATCAATAAATTTGGGTCGAATACTCTACCCTCGAAAACTGTTGCAATCGCCTATACTTGTGGGTTATCAAGACTATTTTCTGGCGCCGTTGCCGGGGAGCTTAGCTCTATTCTTTGAGTCACATGGGATTTATATCTGTTTATCATCATGAAGAACTTGAAATATCCAAGAACTAATATTTATCCCTCAACTACGAGGGGAGGTAAGGAACTGCCATCTAGCTCTGCACTTGATACACCTTCTGTTTTGAATAAGCTTGCGACACCTACACCTGCTTCTGCTATTTGTTCTAATATGTCGTGTGTTATTGATGATGCCACTTCTGCTATGCATGATACTTATGATGAAACTACTTCTATGCTTGATACTACTATGCCGCTTGGTAAATTTCTTGATGAACAACTTGCTAGAGATAAAGAAATTGAAAATATTTAATCTAATGATACTGATGAAAGTGATGATGAAGAATCACTTGTTATTCCTAAGGGTTATTGAGGGAGTCCTGGATTAGGGGGTGTTCGGATAGCCGGACTATACCTTCAGCCAGACTCTTGGACTATGAAGATACAAGATTGAAGACTTCGTCCCGTATCTGGGAGGGAATTTCCTTGGCGTGGAAGGCAAGCTTGGCGATACGGATATGTAGATATCCTACCATTGTAACCGACTCTATGTAACCATAAACCTATCCGATGTCTATATAAACCAGAGGGTTTTAGTCCGTAGGACAATGTACACATCAACGATCATACCATAGGCTAGCTTCTAGGGTTTAGCCTCTTCGATCTCGTGGTAGATCTACTCTTGTACTACCCATATAATCAATATTAATCAAGCAGGACGTAGGGTTTTACCTCCATCGAGAGGGCCCAAACCTAGGTAAAACTTCGTGTCCATTGTCTCCTGTTACCATCTGGCCTAGACGCATAGTTCGGGACCCCCTACCCGAGATCCGCCGGTTTTGACACCGACATTGGTTCTTTCATTGAGAGTTCCTCTGTGTTGTCGCCATCAGGAAGGATGCCTCGGCCCATTTTTAAAGACGACACCGTTGCTAAGGGAGCTTTGGCTGTCGGCCAAACCCTCCGACTAGGTGGTTTTCTTATGACCGCCTGTTCGACTTCTGCGCCGACGATGACCTCTCGAGACATCGAAAACAATCTTCATGTCAGCTCGGAACTCGCCGAGCAGTTAGATCCAATGGAGCTGTCCTCCATAAACGAGCTCGTGGATCACTTCGCCGCCCTGGTAGTCGCCACGGATTACGACCAGATTGGGTCTAAACCCGATCTGAGAGAGATTAACTCTCCCCAAGTCACCCATCACGTTGCCGTGGTAGAGGGACAGTGCGGCGACCCTTCATCTATCTTAAAGACTCGCTACGTCCGGATTCCCGATCCTTCCAAGCCGAATAGCCACGGAGGGGAGGATATCACTCAAGACCTGAATTTAGAGTCAGGCGATGGGATGGATTCATTGGACAACATCCAGGAATCCAAATTTTCGAGTTCGGAAATTCCTTAGCCTCTGTGCCTTAGATGGGGTGAGGCTTCGGATTTAATTCCACCCACCCACCCCAACATAAGCGATCTATCCAAAATCAGGCAAGAACCCGATGAAACAGTACATCATTACTGGGCCAGATTCCTCCTGGTTAAGAACAGGCTAAGGGACTGCCGCGAGGAAGACGCAATCTCAACCTTCTACAATAATTGCATGGACAAGGGAATACTCAACGCCATAAGTCACCGTGATATTACATGCTTTGCTGACTTGGCTTCCATTGTACAAAAATACTGTGCGATGGAAAGTGCCTGGAAAACTGATATAAAATTTTGGGACAATCCGGCACTGAATACAAACCGAGTCCGAAATAAAAGGGAGCATCATCACCAGTCACCCGAGTCAAGCACTAAAAAGCAAAAACCCTCTACAAGGCATGGAACCGTATGTACTGGAAGGATGGCTTAATGGACCCTGTAAAATTCATAGTACAGAGGATGCCACACCAACTCACAACCTTAGAGCATGTTGGATACTCCGGCAAGTGGCCAAAATTGGCGAAAATCTCCTAATTCTGGAGGCCACAGAAAGCCACCCCAGAGACACCAATACGGTATTAACAGTCTTCGAGACTTTCGCATTGAATAATATGCGAAAAAGGACACTCCGCAGCCTTGCCGAAGTCTACCAAGTAGCAACAATAAACCCATGGAGTGACACGGCTATTACCTTTAACGCTAGTGATGAACCTAAATCCCGAACGGCCCGAGCACCAGCCGCATTGGTCCTCAGTCCAATAGTGGATGGCTTTCGTCTTACCAAGGACTCATTTATGGACGGCAGCAGCGGATTGAACCTCATTTATGAGGAGACCCTTCAAAAAATGGAAAGAGACTGGAACCGCATTGAGCGAAGCAACACAACCTTTAGAGGAATAATCCCCAGTCGGGAAGCGCGCTGTACAGGAAAAATCACACTAGATGTGGTGTTCGGCACGCTGGATAATTACAGGTCCGAAGAGGTCACGTTCCAGGTGGCTCTGTTCAGAAGCGGTTATCATGCTCTACTAGGGAGGGAAGCGTTTACAGTCTTCCAAGCAATACCCCATTACGGACATAGCACTCCGCGCCGAAAACAAGACAGCCGCACTGGCCCTCTAGGCACTATCCGAAGCCCTAGCGGCTGAGGAGCTAACTGCGCTGCGCTCTACGGTGAATAGGGATGATGTGGTACTCGACAAAAGATCCAAGTCCACCTCCTTTAAACCGGCGGACGAAATAGTCAAATTCCAAGTCCATCCAACGGACCCCAATAAAACAGCTTCCATCGGGGCACAGTTAAAACCTGATGTCGACGCCGCATTGCGAGATTTCCTATGAGAGAATTGGGACATTTTTGCCTGGCACCCTTCAGACATGCCAGGAATCCCACGCAGGCTGGCCGAGCACAGCTTAAATATCCAAGCAGGATTCAAACCTGTCAAATAGGCTCTTAGGCGTTTTTCCGAACCTAAGAGACAGGCCATGGGAGAGGAGCTAGCAAAGCTATTGGAGGCCGGATTCATCAGAGATATAAAACATCCGGACTGGCTAGCCAACCTGGTGATGGTACCAAAGAAGGACAAATCCTAGCACCTGTGTGTTGATTTTAAAGACCTTAACAAGGCTTGTCCAAAGGATCCCTTCCCCCTCCCCCGCATCGATCAAATTATCGATGCTAACGCAGGACACGATTCGTTGTGTTTCCTCGACGCATATTTCTGGCTACCATCAAATTAAGATGGCAGAACCAGACCAAGCCGGAACGGCATTTATCACACCATATGGGCCATTCTGCTTCAACACAATGCCCTTCGGGCTCAAAAACGCCGACGGAACATATCAGCATATGATTCAGACATGTCTGGCAAGCCAGATCGGCAAAACAGTGGAGGCATATGTAGATGATGTGGTCGTCAAAACAAGACATGTTGAATCTCTAGTAGACGACTTGAGGCTCACATTTGATAACCTCCGAACATACGACATCAAGCTCAACCCGGAAAAATGCTTTTTGGCGTTCTAGCCGGAAAGCTCTTGGGTTTCATAGTATCCGGGAGAGGAATTCAAGCAAATCCAGCCAAGATCCGCGCTCTGTCGCAACTGGATATCCCAAAGGACCTCAAACAAAAACAAAAGTTAACCGGATGCGTGGCGGCTCTAAGCCGCTTTATCTCCCGCTTGGGAGGAAAGGCCCTACCCCTTTACCACCTCCTTCGGCGCACCGAACACTTCAAATGGACGGACTCAACGAAATAAAAGCCATACTGGCAACAAACCCAGTCCTGGCCACACCAAACATTGGCGAACCAATGCTATTATACATTGCAGCAACACATCAGGTTGTAAGCGCAGTACTTGTCGTCGAACGAGAAGCGGACGGACACAAATTCCCCCTTCAAAAGCCGGTGTACTACGTGTCCACTGTCCTCACTCCCTGCAAATCACGGTACCTGCATTATCAAAAGATTGCGTACGCGGTATTCATGGCATCCCGGAAGCTACGACACTACTTTCAAGAGTGTTCAATAACAGTAGCCTCGGAAGTACCACCTAACGATATTATAAACATCCGTGACGCAACGGGCCGGATTGCAAAATGGGCCTTTGAGCTCCTCCCGTTCGACATAACTTATAAGCCTTGACGAGCCATCAAATCACAAGTCTTGGCTGACTTCATCGCAGAATGGACGGAGGCCGAACTCCCTAAAGAATATGGCACATATCCAAATTGGATCATGCATTTCGACGGCTCCAAGATGTTGGCCGGACTGGGGGCTGGCGTCGTTTTGACGTCCCCCACAGGAGACACAGTTCAATACGTAGTACAGATTATGTACACGGACTCCAACAATGCAGCCGAATATGAGGTCCTTTTACATGGTCCCGGATGGCAGTATCCATGGGCATCCAATGCCTAGAGGTGCGTGGGGACTCGAACCTCGCAATATCCCAAATAAATGGAGACTTCGATGCCAAGGATCCAAAACTGGCAGCTTAACGCAACACCGTCCTAAAAATGTCAGCTCGGTTCGAGGGGCTCAAATTTCACCATATAGCCCTGGAAAATAATCAGGCGACAGATGTCCTGGCTCGCATCAGCGCAAAGCGCGATGTAGTCCCCCCAATATCTTCTTGGAAAGGTTGTTCAAGCCATCCATTGTATGGGAAGGGGAGCCGAACAATAACAGCCCGGACCCAACCGCACTGCCCGACACCTAACATTCTGACACAATCGGAGGCTCTGCTAATGAAATAACACCTTCAGCCCACGTAATAATGGCTGTCATCGCCCTGTGAACAGAACCATTCCTCTCCTACCTTACTAGGTAGGAACTCCCCGACGACCAAAATGAGGCACGCTGCATAGTGCGGCGATCTAAAGCCTACAGAGTCCACGAGGGAGAGCTTTATAAGAAAAGCACTACCGAAGTCCTTCAAAGGTGCATCTCCGAAGAGGAGGGGCGGAACCTTCTGGCTGAAATTCATGCCGGACTCGGCGGTCATCATGCTGCAGCCCGGTCCCTTGTAAGAAAGGCCTTCCGTACAGGCTTTTATTCGCCGACGGCCCGGGGCAGACGCTCAAGACTTAGTCCAATGATGCACCGGTTGCCAGCTCTTTGCAAACCAAAGCCATATGCCACCCACTACCCTCCAAACTATCCCCATTACTTGGCCCTTCGCGGTCTAGGGGCTTGACATGGTTGGACCCTTAAAGGCAGAACCCACAAGCAAAAATACTTACTAGTCATGGTGGATAAGTTCACCAAATGGATAGAAGCCAAGCCTGTTAAGACGGCCGAATCCGGACTGGTGATAGACTTTATATCCGGGGTTGTACACTGTTACGACGTCCCCCACAGCATCATCACTGATAACGGCACAAACTTCACGGCCGACGAGGTAAAACTCCAGTGTAAAAACATGGGCATCAAGCTCGATTATGCTTCTGTCTATCACCCACAAACTAGCGGCCAGGTCGAACGTGCAAATGGTCTTATCATGATCGGCATCAAACCCAGATTAGTGCGGTCCCTCAAGGAATCTAACACGCACTGGGTAGAGGAGCTCGACTCCGTACTCTGGGGGCTGCGGACCACGCCGAATCGCACCACCGGATACACACCATTCTTTATGGTGTACGGCGCAGAGCCAGTTTTGCCTTGCGACATAATTCATGACTCACCTCGAGTGCGCATGTACGAAGAAAGAGAAGCCGAACTCGATCGGCAGGACATCTTGGACGCATTGGAGGACGAGCGTTACGTGGCAAAAGCCTGTTCCGCATTCTATCAACAGCAGGCTCGAAGATACCAATGCAGAGAAGTACGGGCCAAAAATGACAACATTGGCGAATTAATTCTACGACTACCGGACAAGAAAAAGGACAAACTCAAGCCCAAGTGGGAGGGTCCCTTCATAATTGACCATGTCCTAACTGGTGGAGCGTACCGCCTGTGGGATGCATCGGATAACCGACTCGAGCCAAACCCATGGAACGCAGCACGTCTCCAAAGATTCTATGCCTAGCACCGGACTCTGTGTTCGTCTCCTTCCTCTGTCCATTTTTTATATATTTTCTGTCTTACTTTTCTCTTCCTCTCTCTCTCTCTCTCTCTCTCTCTCTCTCTCTCTCTCTCTCTTATAGCCTCTAAAGGCTCATAAAGTGACGCGCTATCCGCGCTCATTAAACCTAGGGGCTTCTTTAAACAGAAGCTTATTCATACGGGCTTCATGCCCAACACATGTGTCACACTTCCGCATGTACCTTTTATTCACCATTATATGCATCGCTATGACTTAAGTTTTGGCCAAGCTGGGTTGTCTGGCTCCTGTGCTTACCCCTACGTTCCTGATTGTTTGGCTAGGTGGTAAAGGGAGCACCTCTGCGATTGTTACTGTCGGGTCAGCCGGACGTGTACCTCAGATTGGGTGAAGCCGAAATCTAGCGTTCTTAAGGGAATATTCGGTCGGTGAACTAAAGATGATCTTTTTTTATTTTTATCTATACGCCCCCAGATGTTTTTCCTGCGTTTCTTTTCGCAGCATGGACATGCACCTTAGGGCATGCCTCCCAGGGAAAGGAACCCCTAACGGAACTATTCTCCCTCGAAGATGTTTCTTACTAACCATGTAATATAACATAACTAGTCGGGCACTTGTCTGTTCAAGCCCTAATGACCCCTACGCCTGGTCTCCATGCATTCCCCGGTTTCTATATAACCGCATGGGAATTCAGACACACTCCGGACCGTCATGTCCCGAGGCTGAAGCGAAAAGGTCGGCCATGACAAATGATCTACAATCAGGCTAGAAGGCATTATAAATGTCAATTAAATTACATAGTCATTTTGACTGGTTGTATTCCTCTTCAATACCATCTAACAGGATGTCTAATTTACAGTCCCGCTGGGAATACTTTGCGGCCAACTCTACTTGGCCGTATACTAAGCTTACAGGGATCTCCTTCCCATCGGGCCCTACAGGACCGACCTCGACCATGTGGTTGGGGTCAGCCTTTGCATACCGCATCTTCACCATGGCCCAGGCCTCCCTAGCGCCTTGACGGCAGGTTGATATCTTCCACAATCGGAAGCGCCGCCGTGCTCCCTTTAGCTTCGTCGCAAGCTCTCCAAGACCTTCAGGCATGGAGACGGATGGCCACAGGGCCTAGGCGACGCCTTGCATCGCCTGCCGAACTCGATCGAGCAGTTGCGAGAGCTCGAGAAGAAGGTCACCCGTAGAACCAGGCATCTCCTCTGCTGGACGACCTGTTAGCACACCTACAGACATTGCTCTGTTAGTCGACTTCCCCGCCGAACTTTCTTTCAAAGGTTCGTTCAAGCACTTACTAAATATGCCGTGCCGAAGCCGCTGATTCTCCTTCACGGAGTTTGACAGCTGGGCACGAACATCTTTCAGCTCGACGCCCAGCTTGGTGTTGGCATCTTGGAGATCGTTCTTCTCCCGCCTCACCTTTGTCAGCACCTTCTCACCAGCCTTTAGCTGGCGTAGGAGGTGTTGCCTTTCCAGATTCAATCTGGCGCCATCTGCAATTTCATTTGTCAGATTCGCACCAAAGTCGTGCTTCACAAAATACTTATCTTTCAAAGTGTATATTACCAGAGGGGGTCTCCTTGGGCTCCCCTGCTATGGCTAGTGCGGCCTCAAGTTGGGCTTTGCACTCTTCCAACTCCTTGGACAGTAGGGAATTCTTTTCCGTAAGAACCTGCATCACAAATGATCCTTAAATCAGTTCTTCTAACTGTTTCAAGTCTCGGGGGCTACTGGTATATACATATAATTACCAGAATTTTCTTACCCGTATGTCTTTTACATACTACTCCGTGGCTCTGGCTAGACCATTTTGAGAGGCACGGAGATACGCATCTCCCGAGTTGAAGGCATCTAACGCCCCTTGGGAGAAACAAGCGACGCGAAGAATTGTCCGGCGACGCCTGTGGTTCATAGCACTCTCCACCTCAGAGTTGGTGGCAGACAACCCATCCACATCCTCCGTCGGAGGAGCGTCTGGCGCGCGCCTTGCGTTCGCCTCCGCCTCCTGACCAGGCTTTGGAGCCTGGCTGGTGGAGGCGTGATTGGCAGCCTCTCCGGATGTAGTCCGGTGAGGTCTCTTTGTCCTGAAAAGAGCGCGAGTGTTCATATGCCTCGAAGGTATAACACCTGGGATAAGGGGGCGCGCCATACCTTTGCGCTGACGCCTCGGTCCGGACTGCACTTCTTTTCTGCCCGCGGGGCTCTACGGCCCCTCGTTGGCTTATCGCCGCAGGTTCGGCCTTCCGCCTTAAATACCTCCCCTGCAAAGTTTGGTTGCACTCAGGAAACTGAACACGAGTGGGCAGACACCTATTCGGGGTACTGGGACTTCGATCTCAGGTACCTGTGGGGTCAGGATTAGCCCTGGGTAATCGGCTGTAATGGCCACCAAGGCATTGTCCTTGCTCAATTGATGGAACACTCCATCAATCAGCTCCACAGATATGTCCGGATCCTCTTGGGAGGCCGGGTCGAGGGACCATCCTAGGTCCTCGGGTTGTGGAGGAGGGCTGCTTATTTCCTTAACAGCCCGGCGCAGTTCCTGCGTTGAAGTCGTCAGACTGAATATTTAACAATGGGAATACAAAACGGATGGACAAGTAAATACGACCGCTTACCCAGCTCGGGGGATTGTGCATGGAGAATCCACCCTGAGGGTTGACGCAGAGAAATTCCTCCTCTTCTCCCTTATACAAAGTGCACAAGATCTTTAGTAGAGCGGCAGCTAAATTTGGCCCCTTACGGCCGTAGCGGGTGGCGTCGTCCTCCCCGTTGAAGTCCCACATGGGGTGGCTTCTATACTGAAGCGGCTGCACCCCCCTCATAATGCATTCGGCAATAACCCCGATCATGGTTAGTCCGGAATGGGCTAACAATCTTATTCGGCCCATCAGGTAAATGATGTCCCTGTCACCTCCCCTCTGAGGGCTCCGTGGGCGCCAGCTTAGGCGCTTCTTTAAGGGAGCACTGTTGAATTCAGGGAGGCCGATCCGGATAGGATCCGGCAGCGGAACGTCTTCTATATAAAACCACTCAGAGGGCCAGTCTTCGACGCCTTCTTTGGGGTTCCGGACAGATATCCGGTCCCAGCGATGCGCCACACTTCGGCTCCGCCCACTTGATACATTGACCCCTTCTTGGAACGGGGCACGAGCCAAAATAGCTCCTTCCACAGTCCGAAATGAGCTTCGACACCCAAGAACAGCTCTCAGAGGGCTACAAAGCCCGCGATATGCAGTAAGGAGGCAGGCGTGAGATTATGTAGCTGGAGGCCGTAGAACTCCAGCAACCCCCGGAGAAATGGATGGATTGGAAATTCGAGCCCCCTTATTAAGTAAGGGACGAGGCACACCCGCTCTCCTTTGGCGGGATTAGGGGCATTCTCTGCTTGCTCGCCGCCGTTGTAGACGGCAAGACCGGCTCGAACCGGGACCATATAGGCAGGGGGGAGAAATCCCTTGGTCTGGATTGTCACTAGCTCGCTATGCGGGATGGAACATCTCTCCCAATATCCAGGCTTAGGGCTGGAAGGGTGAGGGGAGGAGTTGCGATGGCTAGCCATGGTGGAATGGACCTTTGTCGGATGCGCTCTGATGAACACTCGCGGAGGGGAGAAGGTGTGGATTGGATCTAAATCCTCGTCCCCTTAAATAGGGCAGCTCGTTTACACGGTTAGGGGTGTGAATGTAAAAACACTCAGACTTTTCATATTCGTTTGACACGTGGGGAGCGGCCATTATTGGGTGTAGAAGCCAAGGAGCACAACATCTACAAGAAACCAAACTTTATTCAAATCGGTACACGGAATTTGGAGGAGAACCCGCCTTGCAATGCCGAAGACAATCTGCGTGCCGGACTCATCGTCATTGAAGCCTGGTTCAGGGGCTACTGAGGGAGTCCTGTAGGGGGTGTTCGGATAGCCGGACTATACCTTCAGCCGGACTCCTGGACTATGAAGATACACGATTGAAGACTTCGTCCCGTGTTCGAGAGGGACTTTCCTTGGCATGGAAGGCAAGCTTGGCGATACGGATATGTAGATCTCCTACCATTGTAACTGACTCTATGTAACCCTAACCCTATCCGGTGTGTATATAAACCGGAGGGTTTTAGTCCGTAGGACAACGTACACATGAACGATCATTCCATTGGCTAGCTTCTAGGGTTTAGCCTCTTCGATCTCGTGGTAGATCTACTCTTGTAATACCCATATCATCAATATTAATCAAGCAGGACGTAGGGTTTTACCTCCATCGAGAGGGCCCGAACCTGGGTAAAACTTCGTGTCCCTTGTCTCCTGTTACCATCCGGCCTAGACGCACAATTCGGGACCCCCTACCCGAGATCCGCCAGTTTTGACACCGACAGTTATGTTTTTGATCAAGAAGCTTCTTTAGCTATTTTAGCTTGCAAAAATAGAAATGAACTCAAAAGGTTATTAGCTAAATGGAGTAAGCAATCTCTAAATGCTAGAATGAAACCTGACCCTGCTTTTGCTACTTCACCTATCTTTGTTACTGATAAGGATTATGAATTCTCTGTTGATCCTGATATAATTACTTTGGTTAAATCTGATCCTTTTCATGGTCATGAATTTGAAACTGTTGTGGCACATCTTACTAAATTGAATGATATAGCCACCCTGTTCACTAAAGATGAGAGAACTCGTTACTTTTACATCCTTAAAATATTTCCGTTCTCATTAAAGGGTGATGCTAAGATATGGTTTCATTCTCTTGATCCTGGTTGTGTGCGTAGTCCCCAGGATATGATTTATTACTTCTCTGCTAAATATTTCCCTGCTCATAAGAAACAAGCTGCCTGAAGGGATATATATAATTTTGTGCAAATTGAAGAAGAGAGTCTCCCACAAGCTTGGGGGAGGCTTCTGCAATTACTTAATGCTTTTCCTAATCATCCTCTTAAGAAAAATGAAATACTTGACATCTTTTATAATGGATTAACCGATGCCTCTAGAGATTACCTGGATAGTTGTGCTGGTTCTGTTTTCAGGGAAAGAACACCGGATGAAGCTGAAATTCTATTGAATAATATGTTGACAAATGAAAATAATTGGAAACCTCCGGAGCCAATTGCTGAGCCTATTCCTAAACCAACTCCGAAGAAGAGGGGTATTCTATTTCTCAGTCCTGAAGATATGCAAGAGGCAAAGAAATCTATGAAAGAAAAAGGTATTAAAGCTGAATATGTTAAGTATTTACCTCCTATTGAAGAAATACACGGTCTTAATTTACCGCCTATTGAAGAAACATATGATCTTAATCCTTCACCTATTGAAGAAACTCATGGTCTTGATAACCCGAGGCATGTAGTAAGGGTAAATTCTCTCTACAGATATGATAAAGCTGAAATCCCATTTACTAAATTTGCTAGTCCATGCTTAGATGAGTTTGATAAATTCCCTAATAGCCTACGGCCTTGGGCGCCGCGTGGCGGTTGATTGGACGTGGGCGTCTGCACTTCCCACGACACCTCGGCAACTACACGTCTGACAAAAAGGGGGCGCCCGGGCCAGGCTTACTTGCCCTGCTCTCGTCCGTCTCGCCCTAGATCCCCTTTCTTTCTTTCCTCCTTCTTGCTCCTGAAATCCTCCAGATCCGTCTCAATCCTTCCATTCGGCATGCCATGGCGACTCGCAAGTCCCTGGCTGATGCTTGGTACTTGCCGGCCCTGGATTCCCCGAATTTGCCGGAGAAGAACCTCTCCCTCGCGCGCCCGATGATGGTGGCGCAGGGCAGCGAGGGGGCGACTGTGCTCAAGGTCGGCTTCGACCAGCCTGAGGGCAAGGGGAGCACCTTCTACCCGTTCTTCGTGAGCGCCATTGTCGCCGGTCTAGTGCCTCCTTTCTCTGAGTTCTTCTATGCCGTTCTCCGCCAATACAACTTGCAGGCCCTGCATCTGCACCCCAACTCTGTCCTTCTCCTAGCGATTTTCGCCTACTATTGCGAGGCTCATGTTGGTGCGAAGCCCTCGATGGCCTTGCTACGCCACTTTTTCTCCCTCCAGGTTTCCGATGCTCAGGTCTCCGCATGCGCGAGCTTCATTGCATACTCCAGCTCCAACGCCATCTCGAAGCATGGGAAGAGGACCGAAGGCTACCGGAGCAGTTGGTTATGATGGATGTCGGGTGCCTCCATCCTCGGCTGGTATTGCCCACGGGGCAACCTAAGTCCGTTGACGCATGGTCCCGCGCGGAGCTCGTCGACCCTCGCATGAAGGCGGTGTTGAAGAGGATGAACACGGACCTGAGGCCAAGCAACTTGGGGGCAGTGAAGCTGACCGGGGCCACGCTCCTGAGTGTGTTCTTGGAGCACCGGGTGGCTCCGCTCCAGGAGCACTCGCTCCCACTGTGGAGGCTTGGAGGAGCAGACGCCGCCCTGCGCCTGAGGTCCGAGGCCCTGACCGACGAGGATCTGACTGCGGCCCTCCATTCCTTGGTTGGGGGAGACGTGGCGAGCCCGGTGGGCGCCCCCGTCCCCCTGTTCCTTAGTGAGGACTGGGAGCAGGTGGTGAACGCCATGCCCACCTTCAACGGTGAGGGGCTGGTGCCCGCGGCAGCTCCCGAAGATCTGACGGTGTCGGCAAAGGTGAACTTGTCCTCCAGCAGCTCTAGTGGGGAAGAAGAGGCAGAGGAGGAAGCGTCTAACTCGGAGGAGACTTGCGAGGATTGGGGGGAGTCCTACCCTCGGCGCAGGTCCCAGGCTATCCGCTCCATGCCGGACGACGATGAGGCCAGTGCCAGGCGAGGAAGGGAGGGCTCTTCCTCAGTCACGAGGAAGGGCAGGTCGAGGCTGGTTCGCCCAAAGTCTGCTCTGGTCCTTGGGGGGTCCAAGGCCAGCTCCATCCCTCATGACGCGCCTCCTGCTTCCAGTCCCTCCAAGGCTGACCCCCGCTGCAGGCTCTCGGGCTTCAAGTTTGGCCGGAGGTTGCTTGAGTCCATGGACGATGTCCAGTAATTGCTCGATTCGTGCTCTGCTTGGTTTCTGCTGCTGAGGCTTGACGTTTGCGCTCTTTTACCAGGCCGGCACCTGCTGCCAAGAGGTTGAAGGAGGCTTCTGCGGCCCCGCTTGGGGCGAATACTTCTTCCGGGGCGACGCCTTCGCTGTTGGGGGAGAGGACGGCAAGGCCCGTGCCTCTCTGACCCAACCTCCCTCGCAAGGACAACTAGGGCACCCCGGCGAGGAGTCAGCCCCCGCGGCCCCGCTGGACCTAGAGTCGACTGTGCCCGACGCTGCGGCCATGGCGGCCAAGGCTCAGGAGGTCCCTTCCTGCCAAGCCGTGGTCATGCAGCCATCTTCTCCGCCTGCTCCCCAGGTTCTTGTGTCTGCTGCTCCATCCGCCCCAATGAGTTGAGCCAACTGCGAGAGGATCTCCTGAGCATAGACCCTCGTCTAGTGGCCGGGCCTCTGGAGTTGGCCTCTGGTTGGGCCCGTTCTGCTGCTTCCGTCCGAGCGGTGCTGAGCCAGGTCGTGTTATCCTCTGACGAGAAGAAGCGGGCCGCTGACCAAGCCAAGGCCGCTCGTGACGCTGCCCTGGGCGACGCTGCAAATGCCCAATGCCGCTGCAAGACACTTGAGGCCGAGCTGCAAGGCCTGCGCGACGAGCTCGCTAAGGAGGTGCACATCCGCCGGGAGAAGGAGAAGGAAATGAAGGCCAGGGAGGCTGCCGCCAAGGACCAGAAAGCCAAGCTTGATGACCGCCACAGCCGACTGGAATCGCTAGAGCGTTCGCTGAAGGCGGAGAGGACCGAGATGGACGCCAAGGCGAAGGTCCTGACGGAGGACCGGGTGGCCTTCGTGGAGCTGGAGAAGAGGGCTCGTGGCATACTGAAGACGATGTATGAGAGCGTCCTGGAGGAGCCGTTGGCTGGTGAGGAGGACGGCCCCGCCAAGCTGATCCCCTTCCTGGTTGATGCGCTTGAGGACGTCACGGACGGCCTTGGCCCCACGGTCGAGGCTGAGGCGCGTGCCCTGTCTTCTGCGACGCTGACACGTGTCCTCATCCATGTCTACCTGTGCGACCCCAACATCGACTTCGACAGCCTGTTGGAGCCCATGAGCGGCGACCATGCCGCTACCGCCGCTAAGGCCGTGTGGGGCCGAGCCGAGGTTTTGCTGGGGAAGTTCCGCTCCCCCAACGTCCTGCTCGGGCGCGGTGCCGCCGGCCTTGCGACCTCGAGAGGCGAAGCCGTCCAGCGTGACTCCACCACCGGTGACGACGTTTCGGGAGAGTGATCCCTTCGCGACATCCATCCTGTTTTATTCCTGCATATGCACCATGCCTCGCGGAGGCGTCAAAACTTGTGTTTGGCATTGTGGAACAATCTTATGGCTTGTAATATTTGCTTTGAATTTCCTGGAATTTGCATTTTCCTCTCCTACTTGCTTACGCTCTACGTCGGCAGGGCCCGGCCCCGCGCGTACCTCACCCAGCGTTAGCCCCGACCGGAAACCAAGGATGGGACTAAGGAGTGAGTTGCTACGTGGCAAGTTAGGCTCCTGAATCGCGATGCTCAGGAGTCCCCCTTGACGCGCGACCAACAAGTAGGGAAGGGGGAGCGAGGAGTGGATTGATCATTTTACGTCGGCAGGGCCCGGCCCCGCGCGTACCTCACCCAGCGTTAGCCCCGACCAGAAACCAAGGACGAGACTAAGGAGTGAGGGTCTACGTGGCAAGTTAGGCTCCTGAGTCGCGATGCTCAGGAGTCCCCATAGACGCTCAAACGGGTTTCGTACCTTGGCTCCGCTCGGGGAGTGGCGCGCGACAGCCAAGTCCAAGGGACCTGGCTGGGTGGCGTGCGCTCGGGCGAGGCCCGGACGTAGCCCCCGTGTCCAGCCCCTCGCGCGGCACCCCCGAGGGGAGGCGTTGCGATGGTGCCGGACACTAAGCTCTGGGCTCCTTGAGGTTGGTACGGCCGTGGGCCGCCCTCAGTTGTTTATCACCAGCGCGAAGCAGAGCGCTTCCATATGTGTACGGGCATAGCGGCTCCTCGGTAGTGTCATCAGCCAACACGTAGCGTGGTGCTTCTACTGGTGTGTGGGAGGGGGCTCCCCTCCGGGAGGAGACCCCGGGGCGTGTACATCCCCGCCCTGACACGTGGCCGGCACGGTAGGGCTAGGAGAGGTGTATCTGGGCACCCGTGAGCCAGCGCGGCACTCACGAGGCCCTACCTCAAGGCGGGTTGCGCCTGGCTCTGGGCCTTTATCAATTGGTGTGTTCCTGCAGGGTTGTTAGAATGCAAATGCTCTACGTCCTTAGGTCCCGGCCCTCGAGCGAGCTCAGCCACCGCTGGTATGACAGGTCTTGATGCCGTGGGTCAAGGCCAGGGGGTGAGGGCTGGAGAGCTAGTAGGAGCCCATGAGTCGCGATGCTCAGGTATCCCCCTTTTAACATGCAAGCGCTTTGCATGACGACAAGTAGTAGGTGATAATTATGGAAATTAGATTAAGCGTGAAAGAATAACTTCACCCTAAGGTAAATGCTGGAAAGGCAACTGCCGCTGGGTCAGGCCCGGGCGGCGTGGGGATGATGCAGCCCGAGGGGCGCCCCCAACAAGGTAAGTAAAGAGCACAACCAAAATGGATACATGCCGCGGGGACAGGCCCACGCGGCCGGGGAATGGTGTAGCCCTGTGGGCGCTCCCAGCTGAAAGTAGAACTCTGAAAGATGTCACATGGTGCTGTTGAAGATGAAGTGATGCTGAGGAAGTGAGCGATGCGCGGTGAAGACGTCGGCCCTCATGAGCCCCCAGGCCCAGGGGCCTCGGGAGGCTCCGGTGGCACGTGCAGGTCTCTGGGGACCATCGCCACCTCTGCGAGGACCGCGCGATGCCTGCCCTCCTGAGCCTCCAGAATGCTCCTCAACAGGCGCTGATATGCGGCGACCGCACTCGGCAGGCCGAAGGGCATGCGAACGTAGTTGTGAGGTGGTCCCTCGCAGCGCCCTACGGCCGAAGGCCATAGGCGCTCTTGGGACGTAGCTCGGTTGAGCCCTGGTATGTCAATGCAGACGCGCAGTCCTCCATCCTCGCCTGGGTGTGGGGCCACGAAAGGTAAGCGGCGGCTGCCGCACATGACTCTGGACTCTTGTAGCTCGTGGGCGTTCCTTGCGATGAACTCCTGATGGTTTGGTCTCCTTTGACTTGTACCTTCCAGAGGGAAGCGTGCTTGAAAGCACCCCTCCAAGTGGTGGCCGAGCGCCTCCCCCGCGACCTTGGCAAGGTCGGCGGCTCTCCAAGAGAGAGCCCCCGAGCCCTGCCTGAGGAGGGCACCGGGCACGCCTTCCTATGCGTGAGGGTGTGGCGCTCCCTGATCGGCCGCGAAGCCTGACGCGATACCTCCGGAGGTGCTTGCCTCCTTGTGGCTCGGGCCAGGTGAGGTATTCTTCTTCTCGAGGGTCGCCTCGGGAGGCCTCCTTCTCCCGTGATCTGGGTCATCGATTGCTGCAGCTTGGAACGCACGCTCAAGCGAGCACACTGTGTCCCTTTCTTCACAAGGTACGGCGATGACTTGACCGCTTCCTGGCATCTTGAGGACATTTTAACCATGGTGAGTCACTGCCATAAACTTGGCTAGGGCTAGGTACCCAAGGATGGCGTTGTACGGCAAGCGGATGTGAGTGACGTCGAAGTCGATGAGCTCGGTGCGGTAGTTGTTGCGTTGCCCGAAGGTGACCGGAAGGCGAACCTGCCCAATTGGAACAGTGGAACCATCGGTGACTCCTGAGAAAGGCTTGGTCGGATGAAGCTGGCCATACGACACTTGGAGATTATCGAACGTCTCGACAGAAAGGACGTTGAGTCCTGCTCCACCATCGATGAGGGTCCTGGTGACCTGCACGTTGGTGATGACTGGGGAGCAAAGCATCGGGAGGACTCCGGCCATTGCCGCACACTTGAGCTGGTCCGCGGAACTGAATTTGATTGTGCACGAAGACCACCTGAGAGGGTGCTTAGCCTCAAGCTAGGGAAGGACTGCATTCACCTCGCGAGCTAACTGCTTGAAGATGCGCTGTGAGGCTGGGGCCTGGGCGCCACCCAAGATGCAAGCAATTGCACGCGGCTCTTGGAAGCCCCCAGCCCCATCGTCTTGATGTTGGTCTTTGTTCCTCCTTGGTGGAGGCGGTAGAGCAGGGAGGCCTGCGATGCCGTGCGGGTGGCCCTCACGTGGCTAGTCCCTCCAGCCTCCCTCGCGAGGATGGTCCTGCCAGTGGTCCTCGCGAAAGCGGCCACGCCATCCCTGGCGAAGGCCACGGTCTTCCCATCGTCCGCCACCTCTTCCTCCTCCTCGGCCATAGCCCCTATCGTTGCGCTCTGGGCGTCGGCCGATTTTCCCATCTCACACAGCTTTGAGCTCTTGACATTCGTTGGTGTTGTGGGTGTGGAGGTCGTGGTACACGCAGTACTGTCCGCCCTTGGATGACTCGGGCTGGTCCCTGGCTCGCTTGGTGTTTGGTTCCGCTGCTAGCACGGCAGCCCCCTTGCGCTTCACGTCTTTGGCCTTGGGCTTCTTTTCTTCCGGGTCGGCTGCCGGGAGCTCGAGGAGGGAGAGACGCCCTTCCTCAGCCCTGGCGCACTTGGTCGCCAAGTTGAACAGCTCCAGGGATGTGCACAGGTCTTCATGGATTGCTAGCTCTTCCTTCATCTTCACGTCGTGCACGCCGTCGGAGAAGCCTGAGATGATAGATTCTACAGTCACCTTGGGGATCTTGAGGCGAGCATAGTTGAAGCGCTGGATGTACTTCTGTAGGGTTTCTCCTGGCTGTTGCTTGATGCGGCGCAGGTCGCTCAAGGCCGGGGGCCGGTCGCGTGTGCCCTGGAAGTTGGCGATGAAGCGGGTGCGCATCTCGCTCCAGGAGGAGATCGTGCCAGGAGCCAGGTTCAGGAGCCAGGTGCGAGCGCTGTCCTTGAGCGCCATGGGGAACCAATCCGCCATGACCTTTTCGTCTCCGTTGGCGGCTATGATGCCCTGCTCGTAGAGCTGCAGGAACTCTGCGGGGTCCGCTGTGCCATCGTAGCGGGGAGGGAGGTCAGGCTTGTACTTTCCTGGCCATGTGACGCCGCGCAGCTCGGGGGTGAAGCTGAGGCAGCCCACCGTGGCCACCGGCGCCCTTTGCTGGTGCTGGACTTGTTCTTGTGGGTCACCACGCGCCGCCACTGGGAGCAGCGCGTGGTCTCGTCGTGGAGGCGCTGGGGCACGATCTTGGCGTGCCGGCGCTAGGAGCGCACGAGCACATTCCCGGGGACGTGGGATCTCTTGGCAGCTCCCTTCTTGCTGCGCCGGCGCCAGACATGGAGGGTCCCACCCTGGGGCTGCGCGCCTTGGAGCCAAGGCACCTTCTTGGGAAGGAGGCGGTGGAGGCGCCTCCTGATCCTCGCCCCCTGCACGGGATGGAGGGCGAAGCAGTGAGAGGGACCACAAGGGGGAGCCCCCTGCGGCACTGACGAGCTCGGTGATGCGGGCGAGCCAGTCCTCATAGAGGTTGTCGACAGGGCGATAGTGCAGGAGCTCCCGCGCCAAGAGCAATGAGGCGTGCGCATCCATGTGTGCGCGACGGGTGTGGGACGACGAGCCAGCTGGAGTCAGCGACGGGGTGGCGGTGCGGCCATCTCGCCACGCCGAAGGATGCTGGGACGAGGCCTGCTGCTCGTTCCCCGCCGGGCCGGTGGCGGCGTTGGCGGCGGGCGATGGGGAACGACATGGTGGCCGCCGACGGGCGCCGTCTGGGTGACGCGAGTGGCGCGAGCATCCCGGCGCTCGGCGCAAGCCCGATGAGCGTCAGCCATGGACATGATGGAAGATCACACGCGAACATCGGAAGAAAGATTCCGGCGCACCCCTACCTGGTACGCCAAATGTCGGATTTCGGGTTCCGGGAGACCCTTGAGGTTCGAACACTGGGGTGCACACGGAGATCTCTGCCCTACCGATCTACGTCCGATCCTCTCGTGCAAACTAAGATGAAAATGATGAATGACACAAGAGACACGAGGTTTATACTGGTTCGGGCCACCGTTGTGGTGTAATACCCTACTCTAGTGTGTGCTGTGGTGGATTGCCTCAGGGGCTGATGATGAATAGTAAAAGGGAAGAACAGCCTCACGAGAGGTGTTCTTGAGCTGGTGCGATGAACTGCTAGGGTGAGTTCTGCCGCCTCTCTTTTTTCTGGGTGTCCCCCTTCCTTTGTGGAGGCTAGCTCTATTTATAGTGGCCCTGGGCCTCTCCACGAATAATTGAGCGGGAAGGGCGCCAACAATTGGCCACTTTGAAGGGGAACATCTAGTACAAGTTATCCTGACCAAAGGTGGTCTTCGGCTGCCCAAAGCATTGGTGATGACGCCGTTGCACCGGAATGGCAACCTTTGCCTGATGCCTTGGCCTGTGCTTGCCCCCTTTGCACCAAAGGGGAAACAAGAACCCTGTGCAGGCCGACGCCCGCCTGGCCTTGATCATCAATGCTTGCGTCATGGGATCCTCGCGAGGTACCCTTGCATTGATCTCTCCGCCTCCTCGCGAGCCTGCCTAATGAGGCTGCCTCTGAGGAAGCTTCCTGTCGTCCGCCCCATGAGGCTTGACCCTTCACGAGGGTCTTGAGCTTGCGTTGATGAAGATGGGCCGTGCTGGGCCCCCACTTGAGCCACGCCGCAGGCCGCAGGCAGGCAAGTCTGGGGACCCCCGTTCCTAGAACGCCGACAGCCCCACCTTGCCGGCAACGAGGGGGAGGATTTCCCCCGCTGCACCGAGGCGCCGCCCGTCGGCAACGAGATAGAGGACATTGCCGGCTCCGCCGAGGCCCCGCCCCACTGCCAACGAGGTTGTGCCACACAGAAAACGAGGAAGAGTAGAACACGGTAGGTCGCCGCTGCTCAGGTCCAAGTAAGGCCACTGCTGCTACCCTCCGATTTCTAGCACTAAGGTGTACATCATGGAGCAATTCTATGATTACAGGATGATTGAAGAGCGCTCCGTGGTTGAGAAAGCTCATGAGATACAGTCATTTGCTAGAGAACTTGAGCACTTTAGTTGTATGCTACCGGACAAGTTTGTTGCAGGAGGTATCACCACTAAGCTTCCTCCTTCGTGGATCTCATTGGCACTCTTGATGTGGAAGAAAAGGCGAGAGCAATGGACACACATGCTCGAGGAATTGAGGGAGGATCTAGTGCCAATCTGGTACAGAAGAAGAACTTCCTGCCCCACAAGTTCAAGAACAAGGGCAAGTTTGATGGTAAAGCAAAGTTTGATGGGAAGAACAAGGCTGTGCAACACACAAACTTTAGGAAGAAGAATCACAAGAAGAAAGGTGTTTGTCATGTGGGGATCGTGATCATTGGGCTCCTAGTTTCCCTAATCACTATGACAAGCTAGGAGGGTTGATCACTGATGGCCGGTTAGCTTCTTGGCGGCGACGTGGAGTCGGAGAGCTATGTTGGAGAAGGACGCTACTTCTACTTAACTGCTGGTGCAGTTGGCTGACTGACACGTGGGCCCAACAGGCATCTGGGCCACATGTCAGTTACGCAACCGCACCTGCAGTTAAGTCACTGAAGCTTCTGTTCTGCTCAGCCGGACACAGGTGGGTAGCTTTGGTTAATTAATTATACATCCAACGCACCCCTTTTTAGTTGTAGCATATGTGAAATGTAATGAAATCCGGCATGCTTATATGAAATCTGACCGTGTATGAATGAATTTATTTCGATTAGTTTGAATTCTTGTATCAATGGCATTGGATGAACATGCAAAACAATATGTACTAGCATTATTCCCAGGGTGATCAGCTAGTTTGCAGCAGTTTCACATGTACTCCCTTCGGTCCTTTCTAGTCTGCATACAAGTTTTGTCTACAGTCAAAGTATCTCTACTTTGACCAATCTTATAGAAAAAATTATGCACTTTACAATGTGTGAACTAAAAAGGAACAGAAGGAGTACAAAGAGTTTGAGGAGCTTTTTGGCGTTCATGTACACTGCAATCAAACACACAAGCCTGTCAATTCATAGAGAGCATTCAAAACAATCGATGGTTATGCATCTCAGCGATTCACATGTCAGAGCCAATATTTACTTCACAACTAAAGAATAAAGAAAAAATGGATTAACGCTGCTGACAGCAAAGGGCGTCCCATTCAAAAATACCAAACACATGTCTTCTTGCTAAAATCAATGAGCAAAATTTGACAAGGTTGTCCCATTCCAAAATATCGAATGCCTACGATTGTGGAATGGGCAGGGTTTTCCATCAGTTCGTACATTGACATGGCACCTCATGCTAAATAAACCAGCCATTCTTCTTGTGCAGTTCCACTAAAATCAACCAAATTTGCTCGGCACCTCCTTTCTAGTGGTGGAAATGAATGATTCGATGTATTCAAGAACATTTTGTGCAGTTCGCATTGAAATCAAGCTGAGCACCCCTGTTTGCACAAATACAAAAAAAGTGATTAGTATAAAGCAAACTGTACTATGAATTGACAGTTTAAATAGGCACCTACATGGTCCATGTAGAGCACACTTTTAGAAAAATGGAACTCACTGGAAAGAATCCTAGAACAACATTGTACTCGCGCATCACAACAAGAAAATGGATATTTGTCAGTCCTTCTGGGCTGAAGTTAGTTTGGTCTTGTGGGGGGTAATGTAACCATCCTTCAACTGCTCCTTCTGATGAGAAGATAGACATGGCTTCTTCATCCTGGCATAATCGGAACTAGTCACTTCACGTACTCCATATTCTTCTTTAGAGGACGATGATCCTGTTGTGCAAAGACAAGAGGACAACTAAATGCTAGCATCCCTGTTTGCTCGAAAAAAAGGAAAGGAAATATTTAAAACAACACAGATGAAGCACTCCTCAAGGACAATACCACTTTTTGATGACAGTATCTAAACTGTAGCACAACACCAATAGAGATGACAAAGCTCAATCATATGGATGAAATCAGTGGGCGAGTACCAACCTTTGTCAGGAGGCTTATTGTGTAGAGCATACAGATTAAGCACTTCTCCGGGACCATCTGTTGCTATCTACTGTGGTGGCCATGCTTACTATATACTCCTCTGATGTTTCCAACATCTTCTTGTGCAGTCCCACTAAAATATATGGCATCTTCAAAGAATATCCCTGTTTGCACAAGTAGAGATAATTACGTATTACATTAAGAGTGGAATCAAATCAGTGGCAAAACAATTGCTCGTTCCAGCCATAGCAATAAATTAAGATGCAAAACTATATCATTACTTGTGTCATCACCGTTCCAGTGCTTCATTACAGCACCGGGAGTTGATTTTTTTCTTCCACTTGTTCTTGCCCTTCGTCACTTTGTTCAATAATTGACAAGCTTCTCCCTCAATGTAAGATTTGGCATGTCAATTAGGTTGCACAAGTATAGCACTAAACAATGACATTAATTTTCTGATGAAAGTGGCAAAATACAGGCCAACAGATGTGAAATATCCTTATTTTACCTCAATGGGATATTACGGTGCACATACAGATTGGTAGTCTTGTCTCCATTTGTGTAGTACACTAAAATCAAGCAACATTATCGTACAAGTAGCACAACATATGAAAGCACACTGGAGAATCATGTGAAAGAAGGCTAGTACTGACCTCTCATGGCGCGGAATTCAAACAACTCACAAGAAGAATATATGAACCAAATTTGCCAACACGGATAGGAAGCAAGATCTCCTCTTGTGCAGATCCACTAAGATCAAGCAATCAAGCAACATTGTCAGTGTGACATTTTGGTTAAACTGCACAAAACACTCTTAAAACAAAAGTGTTTTGTGCAGTGCAACAAAAGGTCAAAATGGCAACAAGGTGAAGTAGATAACCCTGTTTTCACAGAGGTGCAAAGGAAACAACTAGTGGTCAATAACGGTGGATGAAATAGAAGCCAACAAAAAGAAGCATCTACCTTATATAAATGGGAAAGAAAGCAAGACAGTAGCATTTCTCAAACGGTGGCATTGATTAATATTAATAGAGAGATTATAATAACAATAAAATCTGTTAAACATGTAATTTGCTTTTAACTGTGGCATTGCATCAATTTTCCAGTGGCATTATTAGAGGGTGTTAGTTTACAGGGACAGTTTGGTGGAGGGACTAAAAAACTCCGTGTCAGTCCCATCTAAACCAAACAGGAGGGACTTTTAGGGACTAAAAGTGGGCATTTGGGACTAAAGAAAGAAGAACCTGAGGGGGAGTCTTTTTAGGACTTTTTCCAATAGTTGCCCCTGCCACGCATCGCACCTTGTCTCTATTAGTTCATTACTAGGGGTAACATGGTCTTTTAGCATGTCATTTAATAACCTATAGTCCATGTTTAGTCCCTAGAACCAAGCAGGTAGGGACTAGGGAGTTCTTAACCAAACAGGGCCTTAGATTAACAATAGCTAAAGAGTTGCACAGGACAGTGAACGCACCAGCACCATGTGCATCTACCGATGTACTGGGGTGATGCACAGTCTGTTGCAACAAAGAACAAACAACCAAGGAGCATATTTGTGTTGGTCCCAGTTTTGTTATCTTTAGACACCTTTCCCTATGTGAGCGCAGCAAATCTAGTCCTGCTCAAACTCTACAACCTTGTCCCCCAGAACAAACGATCAGTTCGTTACAGATGTGCGTACTGCGTTTGTTATTGTTTTCCCTTTTCGACCAACGTAGGTGTTGGATAGCCAGTCTCTACTAGTACTTTCCCCCTTCCTTTCCTCTTTGAACCACGTCCTAGATTTATGCTATACAACTTTCCCCACTACTCTTAAAACAAAAGTGTTTTGTGCAGTGCAACAAAAGGTCAAAATGGCAACAAGGTGAAGTAGATAACCCTGTTTTCACAGAGGTGCAAAGGAAACAACTAGTGGTCAATAACGGTGGATGAAATAGAAGCCAACAAAAAGAAGCATCTACCTTATATAAATGGGAAAGAAAGCAAGACAGTAGCATTTCTCAAATGGTGGCATTGATTAATATTAATAGAGAGATTATAATAACAATAAAATCTGTTAAACATGTAATTTGCTTTTAACTGTGGCATTGCATCAATTTTCCAGTGGCATTATTAGAGGGTGTTAGTTTACAGGGACAGTTTGGTGGAGGGACTAAAAAACTCCGTGTCAGTCCCATCTAAACCAAACAGGAGGGACTTTTAGGGACTAAAAGTGGGCATTTGGGACTAAAGAAAGAAGAACCTGAGGGGGAGTCTTTTTAGGACTTTTTCCAATAGTTGCCCCTGCCACGCATCGCACCTTGTCTCTATTAGTTCATTACTAGGGGTAACATGGTCTTTTAGCATGTCATTTAATAACCTATAGTCCATGTTTAGTCCCTAGAACCAAGCAGGTAGGGACTAGGGAGTTCTTAACCAAACAGGGCCTTAGATTAACAATAGCTAAAGAGTTGCACAGGACAGTGAACGCACCAGCACCATGTGCATCTACCGATGTACTGGGGTGATGCACAGTCTGTTGCAACAAAGAACAAACAACCAAGGAGCATATTTGTGTTGGTCCCAGTTTTGTTATCTTTAGACACCTTTCCCTATGTGAGCGCAGCAAATCTAGTCCTGCTCAAACTCTACAACCTTGTCCCCCAGAACAAACGATCAGTTCGTTACAGATGTGCGTACTGCGTTTGTTATTGTTTTCCCTTTTCGACCAACGTAGGTGTTGGATAGCCAGTCTCTACTAGTACTTTCCCCCTTCCTTTCCTCTTTGAACCACGTCCTAGATTTATGCTATACAACTTTCCCCACTACTTTCCCCCATTCCTTTCCTCTTTGAACCACGTCCGAGATTCATGCAATCAACTTTCCCCATGACTTTCCCCCTTCCTTTCCTTTTTGTACCACGTCCTACATTCATGCTATACAACTTTTCCCACTACTTTCCCCCATTCCTTTCCTCTTTGAACCACATCCTAGATTCATGGTATACATCTTTCCCCACTACTTTCCTGTTTGATCCAACACCTAGATTCGAGTGCAGAAGCGGAGAAAGCCCACATGCAGCTAGAGTGATGCATGTGGAATAAGTAAATTATAGTAGCTTAAGGTTCCTGGGGTGTGGTTCGGTGGACGACCGGAGGCCGTTCGGCCCACACTATGTACGGCGGCGAAGAAGAAGGGGTCGGAGGCCCTCCCACGCCGCTGCTGGGTGAAAGTGAACAACTGTCATGGTAGTGGATTCCCTCCCTCGCCGACGGTGACAGCGTTAAGCCTCCTTCCCTTCCCGGCAAACGGATCCTGTCAGCTCTTTGACCAGCAGTGAGGCGAGAGAGAGAGGCCAACGAAGTCTTGTTTAGATCTGGAGAGGGTGAGAGAGTGTGAAGAGAGCAACTACAAGAAGACCAGTAGTGAGGGGAGAGAGAGGCCAACGAAGCCTTGTTTAGATTTGGAGAGGGTGAGAGAGTGTGAAGAGAGAAACTACAAGCGTTGAGGCTCCAGCGTGTATATATATACTGGAGAGAGTGTGAAGAGTGCAAACCCTAGAAAACAAGCGCCGAGGTTGCAGCTGATCGTATAGCTCCATATCCATGCATTTTGAGCAGTCAAAGAATCCTCCTGGCACGAATTATGCTCAAGTGTAGTTATCGAACCCAAGACCTCAAGTTTGATAAGCGAATAGGCTAACCAGCTACACAACCCTCCCGTTATGTTCAAAGAGAGGAAAATAACCTTTTTATACATTCCTGCATTCGTGTGACAAGCATGCCGTTTTTTTTGTGTGGGAGTCATTGGGATTTAAATCATAATCGTGTCATGTGGCTTTGGTGGTAAGACTATCCATAGTGGTGCAGAAATAATGCAGCCTTAGTCACCTTACCTCTCTCCACGTAGTACGTTGGGTCCCACAAGATAGAGGGTGAAACAAACAAATTAATAAGAAAAATTAAAAGCGCCAGCGGTATATCTTACCTCACACATCTCGCTACTGCTCGGGAACACTGTCCAATTGATCCCTCTATTCGCTCACGTACTATTTTAAGTGAATCCTTATTATAACATGCACACAATTTTGGGCACTTGTATTCGACCTAAGTTAGTGTGCCACCGTATCTCATACGACTACCTCGGTCTGGGTGTAATATGTCACGTTAGAAGGCGCAGCAGAACCAAGGTGCAAGCAGATTGGAGGAGAAGGAGAAACTTGACCGGTCATTCCTTCAATCAAAGCCCTGATTTCTATCTCTAAACGCAACAATTAATCCAAACAACTAAGAGATGCCGTTTTAGCTACCATGTAGGGCCACGTATTAACTCGCATGCAAGCCGACTTTGATTTCTTGATTGATCAACGCGTAGTTGCGCTCCATGCATTGGGTTTCTGGGGGAGATAACAAGGCAGAGTAAGGAGTGTTTGGTTACATTGCTTAGGCTGGTCATAGTGGTGAGTAACTTAGACTAGTAACATGCATATGTTACTAGTCTATGTTACTACTACAAGAAGTTTTCTGTCGGAAGCGAGCCGATCTGGCTCTCCTGAGCTAGCAAGGTTTTTCTAGCCCACCCAAGCTAGCTCGCCCACAAATGCTAACATATTTCAACAGTTTCCAAATGCCTAACCTTGCCCGGCTATGCTATAAGGTGTTCTTGCTAAGGATCCAAATGCTCTCTAGCAATGAGGCCAGGAGGGGATTGAGATGCGTAGTTAATGGTCGACGCCTAAATTTTTTTGGAATATCTGATTTCCGTAAGATGACTTAACACCTAGACGGAGGGAGTACTACTCCTCAGTCCAGGTTTGATGGAATATTCGTCTCCTCTTCGCTTCTTGTACGTAATCCATTTGTATCTCACTTCCTGTGGCTTCCCACTCGCATGATTTTCCTATTCTATGAACCTGTGTTTGTGTGTGTGTGTGTTTAACAACATGTTTGTGTTAGAGAGAGCGACAGATCGACCTACTCCTACAAAGATATGGTGTGTAGTGTATGATTTTAGCCGCGAGAGTCGGTGCATCCTCTCGTTTCCGGGCGTCCCGTAGGGACAGATGGATAGCTGCCACGCCCGCTCCCGACCAGCCTGGCCCCACCCAAAGCCCTTCCATCAACTGCGCGCACTTCCCGCCCGAAACGATCAGTGCCACTCCACAGAATCGGTGCCACATTCATGCCCGGGCAGAGCGGACGCGACCTTTCACTGGCGCCTGCGTTAAAGGGAGAAGCGGGTTCAAGAGTGATGGTTGTTTCGTCTGTCCAACTTACCCTTGGGTCTATGTGATTTGACGGCTCATTGGTCATTATTACTTAGGTGGTAGGACTACTAGATGTCCCACACTTTTGGCGAAAGGAGGTACTACTAGTTTACAATTTTCTCCATTCTTATAGTGGAGGAGTGCAAGAGCAGTGAAAACACGCAGGCTCAGTGATTAGATGGCCCACTTCACACTATCACCATATCTTCTGGACACCGTGTGACACCTAACTCTTTACATAGTATTCCCTCCATTTCTAAATATAAGTCTTTGTAGAGATTCCACTAGGTGGACTACATACGGAACAAAATGAATGAATCTACACTTAAAATGCATTTATATACATCTGTATGTGGTTCATTGTGAAATCTCTACAAAGACATATATTTAGAAATGGAGGAAGTACTAGTATAGTACGTACTGTAATTTATCAGCAAGATAGTACAATGCTATGAAGCTTCCAGCTTCTGTTACTTGTATCTTGCGTCCAAGGTTGCCCATTGCAACATTGCATCAAATACAAGGGAGACTAACATGCATGCTATTGCATCTCAATGATTGGCAGATCATAGAAAATATGTACTCCCTTCATTCCAAAATAAGTGTCTCAACTTTATGCAGGGGGTGTTTGTTTCCAGGGACTTTTTAGTGTAGGGACTAGAAAAGGTCCCTCATAGAGACTTTTTAACCAAACATGAGGGACTACTAGGGACTAAAACTTGCTTTTTAGGACTTAATGAAGAATACTCTCAAGGAGAGTCTTTTCTAGGACTTTACCAACAATGCCCCTCTCTGCACCCATTGCCCCACTGCCCCATGGTGTTGTTTGGTTGTTATTTTTCTGTATACTGGGGGTAACTGTTGGGGAACGTAGCAGAAATTCAAAATTTTCCTACGTGTCACCAAGATCTATCTATGGAGAGACCAGCAACGAGTAGAAGTAGAGTGCATCTACATACCCTTGTAGATCGCTAAGCGGAAGCGTTCAAGTGAACGGGGTTGATGAAGTCGTACTCGTCGTGATTCAAATCACCGATGATCAAGTGCCGAACGCACGGCACCTCCGTGTTCAACACACGTACAGCCCGGTGACGTATCCCACGCCTTGATCCAGCAAGGAGAGAGGGAGAGGTTGAGGAAGACTCCATCTAGCAGCAGCACAACGGCGTGGTGGTGGTGGAGGAGCGTGGCAATCCTGCAGGGCTTCGCCAAGCACCGCGGGAGAGGAGGAGGACTTGGGAGAGGGGGAGGGCTGCGCCAGAACTTCGTGTTGAGCTCCCATGCGCCTCCCCACTATATATAGGGGTGGAGGGGCTGGTTTCTTGCCCTCCAAGTCCATTGGGGCGTTAGCCAAGGTGGGAGGAAAGAAATCCCATTATTTCCTTCCCCACCGATTGTTATCCCCCCTTTTTAGGGATCTTGATCTTATCCCTTCGGGATATGATCTTATTCCTTCTAAGGGGGGATCTTGGTGCGCCTTGACCAGGGGTGTGGGGCCTTGCCACCACTACCCACGTCCATGTGGGCCCCCCATGCAGGTGGGCCCCACTCCGGAACCTTCTAGAACCTTCCCGGTTCAATACCGAAAAATCCCGAACATTTTCCGGTGGCCAAAATAGGACTTCCCATATATAAATCTTTACCTCCGGACCATTCCGGAACTCCTCGTGACGTCCGGGATCTTATCCGGGACTCCGAAAAACATTCGGTAACCACATACAAACTTCCTTTATAACCCTAGCGTCATCGAACCTTAAGTGTGTAGACCCTACGGGTTCGGGAGACATGTAGACATGACCGAGACGTTCTCCGGTCAATAACCAACAGCGGGATCTGGATACCCATGATGGCTCCCACATGTTCCACGATGATCTCATCGGACGGACCACGATGTCAAGGACTTAATCAATCCCGTATTCAATTCCCTTTGTCTATCGGTATGTTACTTGCCCGAGATTCGATCGTCGGTATCCAATACCTTGTTCAATCTCGTTACCGGCAAGTCACTTTACTCGTTCCGTAACACATCATCCCGTGATCAACTCCTTGGTCACACTGCGCATATGATGATGTCCTACCGAGTGGGCCCAGAGATACCTCTCCGTTTACACGGAGTGACAAATCCCAGTCTCGATCCGCATAAAACAATAGATACTTTCGGAGATACCTGTAGTGCACCTTTATAGTCACCCAGTTACGTTGTGACGTTTGATACACCCAAAGCACTCCTACGGTATCCATGAGTTACACGCTCTCATGGTCGAAGGAAGAGATACTTGACATTGGCAAAGCTCTAGCAAATGAACTACACGATCTTTTGTGCTAGTCTTAGGATTGGGTCTTGTCCATCACATCATTCTCCTAATGATGTGATCCCGTTATCAACGACATCCAATGTCCATAGCCAGGAAACCATGACTATCTGTTGATCACAACGAGCTAGTCAACTAGAGGCTCACTAGGGGCATATTGTGGTCTATGTATTCACACGTGTATTACGATTTCCGGATAATACAGTTATAGCATGAATAAAAGACAATTATCATGAACAAGGAAATATAATAATAACTAATTTATTATTGCCTCTAGGGCATATTTCCAATAGTCTCCCACTTGCACTAGAGTCAATAATCTAGCTCACATCGATATGTGATTAACACTCAAGGTCACATCCCCATGTGACTAACACCCAAAGAGTTTACTAGAGTCAATAATCTAGTTCACATTTACCATGTGATTAACACTCGATGAGTTCTGGGTTTGATCATGTTATGCTTGTGAGAGAGGTTATAGTCAACGGGTCTGAACCTTTTAGATCCGTGTGTGCTTTACAAATCTCTATGTCATCTCCTAGATGCAGCTACCACGCTCTATTTGGAGCTATTCCAAATAACTGTTCCACTTGGAGCTATTCTAAATTGTTGCTCCATCATACGTATCCGGTATCTCTACTCAGAGCTATCCGGATAGGTGTTAAGCTTGCATCGACGTAACCCTTTACGACGAACTCTTTTACCACCTCCATAATCGAGAAAATTCCTTAGTCCACTAGTTACTAAGGATAACTTTGACCGCTGTCCTGTGATCCATTCTTGGATCACTCTTGTACCCCTTGACTGACTCATGGCAAGGCACACTTCAGGTGTGGTACACAGCATAGCATACTGTAGAGAGCCTATGATAAAAGCATAGGGGACGACCTTCGTCCTTCCTCTTTCTTCTGCCGTGGTCGAGCTTTACACCTTACAACTCAGGCAAGAACTCCTTCTTTGACTGATCCATCTTGAACACCTTCAAGATTATGTCAAGGTACGTGCTCATTTAAAAGTATTATTAAGCATTTTGATCTATCTTATAGATCTTGATGCTCAATGTTCAAGTAGCTTGATCCAGGTTTTCTATTGAAAACACCTTTCAAATAACCCTATATGCTTTCTAGAAATTCTACATCATTTCTGATCAACAATATGTCAAGAAGATATACTCATCAGAAATTCTATAGTGCTCCCACTCACTTCTTTGGAAATACAAGTTTCTCATAAACTTTGTACAAACCCAAAATCTTTGATCATCTCATCAAAGTGTACATTCCAACTCCGAGATGCTTACTCCAGTCCTTAGAAGGATCGCTGGAGCTAGCATACCTTTTAGCATCCTTAGGATTGACAAAACTTTTCTGATTGTATCACATACAACCTTTCCTTACAAAAACTGGTAAGGAAACTTGTCTTGACATCCATCTGCCAGATTTCATAAATGCAGCCAATGCTAACATGATTCCGACGGACTTTAAGCATAGCTATGGATGAGAAAATCTCATCGTAGTCAACTCCTTGAACTTGTGAAAAATTCTTCGCCACAAGTCGAGCTTCATGGACGGTGACATTACCGTCCACATCCGTCTTCTTCTTAAAGATCCGTTTATCTCAATGGCTTGCCGATCATCGGGCAAGTCCACCAAAGTCCATGCTTTGTTCTGATACATGGATCCTATCTCGGACTTTATGGCTTCTAACCATTTGTCGGAATTTGGGCCCACCATCGCTTCTCCATAGCTCGTAGGTTCATTGTTGTCTAGCAACATGACCTTCAAGACAGGATTACTGTACCACTCTGAAGTAGTACGTATCCATGTCATCCTACAAGGTACGGTAGTGACTTGATCCGAAACTTCATGATCACTATCATAAGCTTCTACTTCAATTGGTGTAGGTGCCACAGGAACAACTTCCTGTGCCCTGCTACACACTTGTTGAAGTGATGGTTCAATAACCTTATCAAGTCTCCACCATCCTCCCACTCAACTCTTTCAAGAGAAATCTTTCCTCGAGAAAGGACCCGATTCAAGAAACAATCCATATTGCTTTCGGATCTGAATTAGGAGGTATACCCAACTGTTTTGGGTGTCCTATGAAGATGCATTTTATCCGCTTTGGGTTCGAGCTTATCAATCCTGAAACTTTTTCACATAAGCATCGCAGCCCCAAACCTTTAAGAAACGACAACTTAGGTTTCTCTAAACCATAGTTCATACGGTGTCATCTCAACGGAATTACGTGGTGCCCTATTTAAAGTGAATGTGGTTGTCTCTAATGCCTAACCCATGGACAATAGTGGTAATTCGATAAGAGACATCATGGTACGCACCATATCCAATAGGGTGCAACTATGATGTTCGGACACACCATCACACTATGGTGTTCCAGGCGGTATTAATTGCGAAACAATTTCCACAATGTCTTAATTGTGTGCCAAAACTCGTAACTCAGATATTCATCTCTATGATCATATCATAGACATTTTATCCTCTTGTCACAATGATCTTCTACTTCACTCTGAAATTACTTGAACCATTCAATAATTCAGACTTGTGTTTCATCAAGTAAATATTCTCAACATCTACTCGAATCATCTGTGAAGTAAGATCATAACGATATTCACTGCATGCCTCAGCACTCATTGGATTGGACACATCAAAATGTGTTACTTCCAACAAGTTGCTATCTTGTTCCATCTTACTGAAAATGAGGCTTTTCAGTCATCTTGCCCATGTGGTATGATTTGCATATCTCAAGTGATTCAAAATCAAGTGAGTCCAAACGGTCCATTTGCATGGAGTTTCTTCATGCATATACACCAATAGACATGGTTAGCATGTCTCAAACTTTTCAAAAACGAGTGAGTCCAAAGATCCATCAACATGGAGCTTCTTCATGCGTTTTATACCATTATGACTTACATGGTAGTGCCACAAGTAAGTGGTACTATCATTACTATCTTATATCTTTTGGCATGAAAATGTGTATCACTACGATCGAGATTCAATAAACCATTCAGGTTTAATACTAATCTTGAGGGTAGAGGGAGCGTGCGATGTTTGATCACATCAAACTTGGAAACACTTCCAACATATATCGTCAGCTCACTTTTAGCTAGTCTTCGTTTATTCCGTAGCTTTTATTTCGAGTTACTAACACTTAGCAACCGAACCGGTATCTAATACCCTGGTGCTACTAGGAGTACTAGTAAAGTACACATCAACATAATGTATATCCAATATACTTCTATCGACCTTGCCAGCCTTCTTATCTACCAAGTATCTAGGGTAATTCTGCTCCAGCGGCTATTCCCCTTATCACAGAAGCACTTAGTCTCGGGTTTGGGTTCAATCTCAGGTTTCTTCACTGGTGCAGCAGCTGATTTGCCGTTTCATGAAGTATCCCTTCTTGAACTTGCCCTTCTTGAAACTAGTGGTTTCACCAACCATCAACAATTGATGCTCCTTCTTGATTTCTACTTTCGCGGTGTCAAACATCGCGAATACCTCAAGGATCATCATATCTATCCCTGATATGTTATAGTTCATCACGAAGCTCTAGCATCTTGGTGGCAATGACTTTGGGGAAACATCACTATCTCATCTGGAAGATTAACTCCCACTTGATTCAAGTGATTGTTGCACTCAGACAATCTGAGCACAAGCTCAACGATTGATCTTTTCTCCCTTAGTTTGCAGGCTAAGAAAATCGCCGGAGGTCTCATACCTCTTGACGTGGGCACGAGCCTGAAATCCCAATTTCAGCCCTCGAAACATCTCATATGTTCCGCGACGTTTCGAAAATGTCTTTGGTGCCTCTACTTAAACCATTTAACTGAACTATCACGTAGTTATCAAAACGTGTATGTTCGATGTTCGAAACATCCACAAACGACGTTTGGGGTTCAGCACACTGAGCAGTGCATTAAGGACATAAGCGTTCTACTGTCCGCATAATTGCTACTGTCAACTTTCAACTATATTTTCTCTAGGAACATATCTAAACAGTGGAACTAAAGCGTGAGCTTACGACATAATTTGCAAAAAGGTCTTTTGACTATGTTCAAGATAATTAAGTTCATCTTATGAACTCCCACTCAGATAGACATCCCTCTAGTCATCTAAGTGATTACATGATCCGAGTCAACTAGGCCGTGTCCGATGATCACGTGAGACGGACTAGTCATCATCGGTGAACATCTTCATGTTGATCGTATCTACTATACGACTCATGCTCGACCTTTCGGTCTCCGTGTTCCGAGGCCATGTCTGCACATTCTAGGCTCGTCAAGTTAACCCTAAGTGTTTTCGCTGTGTAAAACTGTCTTACACCCGTTGTATGTGAACGTAAGAATCCATCACACCCGATCATCACGTGGTGCTTAGAAGCGACGAACTGTAGCAACGGTGCACAGTTAGGGGAGAACACTTCTTGAAATTTTGTAAGGGATCATCTTATTTACTACCGTCTTCCTAAGTAAACAAGATGCATAAACATGATAAACATCACATGCAATCAAATAGTGACATGATATGGCCAATATCATTTTTGCTCCTTTTGATCTTCATCTTCGGGGCTCCATGATCATCATCGTCACCGGCATGACACCATGATCTCCATCATCATGATCTCCATCATCGTGTCTTCATGAAGTTGTCACGCCAACGACTACTTCTACTTCTATGGCTAACGCGTTTAGCAATAAAGTAAAGTAATTTACATGGCGTTGTTAAATGACACGCAGGTCATACAATAAATAAAGACAACTCCTATGGCTCCTGCCGGTTGTCATACTCATCGACATGCAAGTCGTGAATCCTGTTACAAGAACATGATCAATCTCATACATCACATATCATTCATCACATTCTTCTTGGCCATATCACATCACAAAGCATACCCTGCAAAAACAAGTTAGACGTCCTCTAATTGTTGTTTGCATGTTTTACGTGGCTGCTATGGGTTTCTAGCAAGAACGTTTCTTACCTACGCAAAACCACAACGTGATATGCCAATTGCTATTTACCCTTCATAAGGACCCTTTTCATCGAATCCGTTCCGACTAAAGTGGGAGAGACTGGCACCCGCTAGCCACCTTATGCACCAAGTGCATGTCAATCGGTGGAACCTGTCTCACGTAAGAGTACGTGTAAGGTCGGTCCGGGCCGCTTCATCCCACAATACCATCGAAACAAGATTGGACTAGTAACGGTAAGCATATTGTACAACATCAACGCCCACAACTACTTTGTGTTCTACTCGTGCAAAGAATCTACGCAATAGACCTAGCTCATGATGCCACTGTTGGGGAACGTAGCAGAAATTCAAAATTTTCCTACGTGTCACCAAAATTTTCCTTGGAGGTGGAGGACGGGGTGGCTGAACCGGCGGGACTTTTTAAGGAGTAGGGACTTTTTAGTTTGGACTAGAAAAAGTCCTAGGACTTATGAACCAAACAGGACCTCAATATGGACTACATACGGAGCAAAATGAGTGAATCTACACTTTAAATATGTCTATATACATCAGTGTTTGGAGCATGTACTAGTACTTCATATTGAAATCTAGTAAAAGACATATATATTCCAAACAATATGATAATCTGTCTAACCAAGGTAGTAGGGACAAGGAGTAAACGGAGGGAGTAGTAAAATTTTCTCCTCGTCATGCGAGCCACCGCGCGCATGGGCAAGGGAGCGGGCGTAAGGCGTACAATACTACTACTAGTAAGCAAGCTTCACCTCATCCTGTGAGCCACCGTGCCCGTGGGTGGGGGAGACGGCGTACTAAGCAAGTTTCTCCTCGTTCTATGAGTTGACGGGACACATCAAAAGTATTCTAGTGTATAGAGCCTTGCCTCTAAGGTAGGCCCCACATGGTCTGCCTCTTTTTTAACATAACGCGTCAAGTCGAAATTTGTTTGTTCACCCATGGTAGACGATCCTCCCTCCATCTAGTGGGCAACCCGTGCACGTGTCAAATTACCATGTGGGCTACCTTCTCGTATAGAAATGAGCTCCACCGTGTACCCGCGCGGGTGTGGTTGGGAAAGAAACGGGAGTACGTGCGCCGTGCGTGCACCTCTTCTCTTTCGTGCACGTCCCCCTTCTACGTGGGTGTGTGTGAGAGATACAAACCTAGACAAATGGCTTGTACATTCGTGAGTGTTTTTTGTTGGGGGGGGAGAGGTTGATTTCGTGAATGTATTTGTGGGAATATATGTCGATGACATATCAAACAAATTTTTGCATGCAATGTATGTGAAATGGAGGCCTATCCATATCATATATAGAGGGCCGGGCGATCCACAAGAAGAGAGGGAGGGGTCATAGATATCGATAGTGTCGAAGAGCAGATCAAGTGGGTGGGTGCGAGATCGATGAAGAGAGCCATCAAAATTGTGTGTGTGTGCAAGTCAAACATATAGGGAGACTGACCTACCGGGACGTCAGAGGGCATAGGTCAAGTTTGTGTGTGGCAGGGAGACATGACTAGAGCTAGCACTCGATGTATCGGTATGTGTGTGTGGGAGGGGTGGGGGAGGGGTAGGCAGAGGCTTAACTTTAGAGGTAGAACGACTCGTATATGTGTTGAGATGGAGAGACCCAGCTATGTCTTGAGGGAGATCGGTCAACATCCATACATAACTGAAGGACGGGAAATAGGATGGGACAGAGAGAGAGAGAGAGGAGAGAGAGAGGGAGCGGGGTAGAGTGTTGGATGGGTGATGGAGTTGCTTCTTGAAGATGGTGGGAGAGGCTTACTAGACAAACTGAGGGTGGAACTGCAATATTATCAATAAGAGTGGGGATGTGTTTATGTGTGTGCCTGTGCGTGATAGATCTGTCGGGACGCATCCATGGATGATGAAGGGGAACCATGTGTTTGGTAAGCAAACCTAACTAGATTGGTAGATCAATTGTTGTTTGTCGGAGGAAGGGCACATAAGTAATGAGGTGGATCGATCGACACGTGGGGAAAAACGAGTTATAAGGACCTAGCTAGCTATATGTATAGCGGGAGATTGGTCGGTGTACATCCATTTGTTAGAGGCAAATAAGGCCCGGCGAGACGGATAGACAAAGAGAATGGAGCTATAAGATGGTGCAAGAGGCCCAGCTACTAGCTAGATAGGGGAGGAGTGTGCGGTTGTGAGATCAATGAAAAGAGGGGCGAGAGTTTACACGTGTGTGGGACCGTATGAGAGACACGAGTCGAGGACACATAAATGAGGAGATTGAAGGTGCGTGTGTATGTTGTAGGCAAACATCACTTGAGAGGTTTATCGATCGGTGTGTGTTGGAAATGAGTTGTGGAGACTGTGGGAGAACGACCTAAAGAAAAAAAATGAATGTGTGCGAAGGGTAGAATGCTGAGGGAGGGGGAGGGCGAGGAGGGCGTGTGCATGCACGAGAGAAGGTTAGTGGTAGCTACAAAGGTTAGAGGATTGCATGGGTGTAAGAGACTAACAAAGATCATAATTTGATATGAAAATGGATTCATATATTTGAATAGGAGATCATAGTGTTTTAAACATGTGCTTGCATGAATATAGCGGTGATACGCGTGTTGTGGTTTTGCACATGTTATACCATAATGTGATAATGCATGGCGTTTGCAACTCATAGCTAAATGTCGAACAATCTAAACCACACTATACATCGAACAATCTCACATTTTATTTGAATTTGTGATAATGTGTGGCATTTGCAGCTTACAACTAAGTATCGAACAATCTAAACAATACTATATATTAAACATTCTCACATTTTATTTGAATTTGTGGTAATGTGTGGTGTTTGGAACTCACATCTAAATACTTGTATGCGTAGGGGCGGGGCACCATACATAATGTGATAAACACATTATACATATGAGACATGGTTTAGATTATGAAGATCTAGTTAGAGCTTGAAATGTACTATGATTTGAAATCGACATAAATTGGATTCAAAAAATCAAATTCGAGTTCATATAGTACACATAGTTTATATGTAACTCGAGACTAATCATGTGGTGTGCTGTGAAGATAATACACAAACGATGGTTTAACTTGACAATAATGATGATTGTAGATCTTATTAAAACAGAGAAATGAATTCAAATGCTTTGACTTCACAACAATCATTATTGTAGATCTTATCCCAACACGCGAAATGCCCATGAGACCCCTGAACCGAAAGAACTGCCTCAAATCGGTGGGGGTACTTTCATAACTTACCCCACATTTCGGACAAGCGCGTCCCTAAGCCATGGTTCCCCACTCCCATCCCATCCGTCCACCCATTCGTACACCGATGTCGGGGAAACCCGTGAAGCCCCACACCATCCTCCGTCCGCCACCTAGCCGGAGCCGCTTCCCCGACGACGTCGTCCACAGCAACACCTCGACGTCCCTCATCCACCGTACCGAATGAGGATCGGTCGTCGATTTGGTCGTCCCGCCGGTTCAGCCACCCCGTCCTACACCTCCAAGGAGCTGCCCCGACGTTCCCCTCGTCTTTCGCGCCACCTCCATTCCCACACCGCTGTCTTCTCCTGCACCACCAGAAAAGCATCATCATCGCCGTTTCCTTAGATGAAGCTGCGGCCTAATAGGCACCACCAAAGAGGTTGTAAACTAATCGCTGCATTTCCTTCTTGATTCGATCTCACGGTGCTGCCGGCGCTCGGTCCCGAGCCGACACGATGCGGCTCCATCCACGGCGGTGTCACCGGACACTTCCTCCATGGTGTCGCTCCCTCGGCGGCGACATCCATATCAGTAGGAGCTGCCGCTCCTTTAGCTCTCACTCGCGCTGCTGCTCTGCTCTTCCTCTCGGTCCCCTGCCTTGTCTGCTCTTGCTCTTGCTCGCGCTGCTACTCTCTATAACACCCTCGATGCGACTATAGCTCCCACGTGTCGAGGCACGACTTAGAGACATAATCGCATTGAAGGCATATGTCGCAAGTAAGGTAATCTTTACAACATCCCATGTAATATAATAATAAAGGGGAGATAACATAGTTGGCTTACACTCGCCACATCAATCAAGGTACATAAATAACATTACATCACCCAAACACTCATGGCCCGACTACGGTGCCAAAATAAAAGATAACCCAACATGCGACACGGTCCCGATCACCCCCAACTGGGCACCACTACTGATCATCAGGAAAGGAAACATAGTAATGCTGAGAGTCCTTGTCGAACTCCCACTTGAGCTCGAGCGCGTCACCTGGAGCGGAATCATCAGGCCCTGCATCTGGTGTAATAGTAATCTGTGAGCCACAGGGACTCAGCAATCTCGCACCCTCGCGATCAAGACTATTTAAGCTTATAGGTAGGGCAAGGTAAATATATATGTGGAGCTGCAGCAAGCGACTAGCATATATGGTGGCTAACCTGTTCGCAAAAGAGAGCGAGAAGAGGAGGCAAAGCGCGAGCGAGAAACTAGAGAACAACCTGCGCAAGCATTACTCCAACACTGTGTCCACTTCCCGGACTCCGCTGAGAAGAGGCCATCACGGTAACACACTCAGTTGATTCATTTTAATTAAGTTAAGGTTCAAGTTATCTACAACCGGACATTAACAAATTCCCATATGCCCATAACCACGGGCATGGCATTCGAAAGTTCAAATCCCTGTAGGCGAGTCCCAACTTAGCCCATGACAAGCTCTCACGGTCAATGAAGTAATAGACCGCCTCCCAAGACGTTCCGATCAGACTCAGTATCTCAGTTCTTCAAGACAACTCCGACAATGGTAAAACAAGTCCAGCAACACCACCCGCTATGCCGACAAATCCCGATAGGAGCTGCACATATCTCGTTCTCAGGGCACACCGGATAAGCTAAGCGTACGGGAGCCAACGTAACCCAAGTTGCCGAGGGACGGCCCCGCACGGTGCTCTAGGTTGGACCAAAACTCAGAGGAGCACTGGCCCGGGGGGGTTTAAATAAGATGACCCTTGAGTCCGCGAAACCCAAGGGAAAAGGCTAGGTGGCAAATGGTAAAACCAAGGTTGGGCATTGCTGGAGGAGTTTTATTCAAGGCGGACTGTCAAGGGGTTCCCATTAAAACCCAACCGCGCAAGGAACGCAAAATCCGGGAACATAACACCGATATGACGGAAACTAGGGCGGCAAGAGTGGAACAAAACACTAGGCGAGAGGCCGAGCCTTCCACCCTTTACCAAGTATTTAGATGCATTAAGATAATAAGATAATATAATGATATCCCAACAAGTAAATAAATTTTCCAACAAGGAACGACCTCCAATCTTCACCTCCAACTAGCAACGCTACAAGAGGGGCTGAGCAAAGTGGTAACATAGCCAATCAACGGTTTGCTAGGACATGGTGGGTTAGAGGTTTGACATGGCAATTTGGGAGGCTTGAAAGCAAATGGTAGGCATCGTAGCATTGGCATAGCAAAAGAGCGAGCAATCTAGCATAGCAAAGATACTAGTGATTTCAAGGGTATGATCATCTTGTCTGCAAAGTTGTCAGAGTTGACTGGATCCTCGAAAGCAAACTCAATGGGCTCCTCGTTACCGAAATCGTCTCCCAGATCTACCCAAACAAGACAAACAAGCAACAAGGACACAATCAACCACGTGCAAGGATCAAACAATATGATGCAAGGATGGTATGCTATGCAGGATGCGATGCGGGATGCATATGCAAGATGTGACAAGGAATGCATGACCTTTGCCTCAACTTGGGAATCCAAGTGTGCCACTGGAAATATGAGATGAAATCTCTTGAAAACGATATAAAGAATGCCGGAATCGGAGTTACGGTTTGGAAATGGCAAGCAAAACAAATATGACACCGGTCTGCAATTTACAACAAGTAGCCATCTAAATGCAATGAGATGAATATGCTACAGCACCCAAACATGGCAAAGTAAAGCATGGAATGGAGCTACTCAAAGAGCTTAACAAAAGTCCCTTAGTGACCTTGAGACAAAAGGGATCAGAAAATACAATTGCAAGCAAGTGAACATGGCAAAAACATAATCAGATCACAAACTTAGTGAAAACTGGAGCATGCTGAAAACAGATATCAAGTAGGCATGTTTACGATCTCGATGCACTCACTACGGAGCAAGACATGAAAAGCTAAGCATACATCTATCAAGAACACACAAAATTCAAGCTAGACATGGAAAGAACAATAGCATAGCATGCACGGGTCAACTACAACATCATCGGCAAAATTGCAAACAAGTTGACAATCTGCCCAGATTCACAAAGTAGCAAAAGTAGAGCTCGATTGAATCAAGCTAGGTTGCTCCATAATCGCAAACAAAGACATGGATGGATAGAGCACTACAAGATTAACAAAACATCCTTACTGATCATCCTCAAAAGTGGCACAGATCACTAGGAAACAACAAGAACATATGGCCATATGAGATAAACAGGTCAAGGACTTAGTGGAATTGCTAAGTCCCTGAAATCAGCACTACCAAGTGCCTCATTTCGCAAGCTTGAACTAGTCACCGCACACATCACAAAAATACATGGGTTGCACCTCTGGAAAGATGGCAAAACCCTTAACGAAACATATGTAAAACTCATGGGCATATCATGCACACAATAAACATGGCAAAAATGACAAATATGCAAATGGAGTAGCAGATCTGACAATTAACTCAAGTAGCCCTCTTCTAACAGCATTTCGGGCATCAAGATGAACTCAAATGAAAATGATGCAATGGAATGAAATGATGTACTCTCTGAGATGAACATTTTGATATGCCAAAAACGGAGCATATGGAGCTACGGATGCAAAGTTATGATGCGATGCACAGGAGCATATGGATTAGGATTTCGGGCAAAAAGTCAACCGTCTCAGATCCAGATCTAGATCCAGCCGGCGTGGATTTCGAGGATCGCCGGATTTACTGTTCACGGCCGGAGAAGAAGAGGACGGCGGCCGACGTTGGTGGTGGTGCTCTCCGGGGACTCGGCCGGCGCGGGCCGGCGAGGGGCGTGGTGACGTCGGGCGGAGGAGGCGGGAGGCGCGGGCGGCGAGGTGAGAGGAGGTGCGGGGCGCGACGGAGAGGCGGGCCGCGGGGGCCGGCCTCGGGCTCCCGGGCTGCGGCGGCGGCGGGGACAGGCGATGGCCACGTGGCAGGCGGCGGTAGGCGGCGGCGGATCCGGACACATCCGGCTCGGCGCGGACGTTGTCCAGCGGCGGCGAAGATCTTTTTTTTTAGGGTTGGACGGGGAGAGATCCAGATTTGGAAATGGGGGAGGTATAAATAGGCATAGAGGGAGCTAGGAGAGTCCAAATGAGGTGCGGTTTTCGGCCACGCAATCGTGATCGAACGCTCTAGATGATGGAGCAGGTTTAGGTGGGTTTTGGACCAAATTGGAGGGGTGTTGGGCTGCAACACACACGAGGCCTTTTCGGTCCCTCGGTTAACCGTTGGAATATCAAACGAAGTCCAAATGGTACGAAACTTGACAGTCGGTCTACCGGTAGTAAACCAAGGCCGCTTGGCAAGTCTCGGTCCAATCCGGAAATGTTTAAACCCCACACACGAAATAAAGCTAGAAATGACTACCGGAGGAGAACGAAGCGCCGGAATGCAAAACGGACAACGGGGAAAATGCTCGAATGCATGAGATGAACACGTATGCAAATGCAATGCACATGATGACATGATATGAGATGCATGACAACGACAACAACACATGGAGACAAAAACCCGAACCCGAGAAAATAAAATAAGTTAACGCCGGAAACGGCAAGAGTTGGAGTACAAATTGGGAAAGTCATATCCGGGGTGTTACAACACTCCACCACTACGAAAGGATCTCGTCCCGAGATCTAGGACTGAAAGAACGCAGGGTACTCAGAACGGAGGTGATCCTCGCGTTCCTAGGTAGCTTCACGGTCGGAATGGTGTGACCACTTGACTTTGAGGAATTTGATTGACTAATTGCGAGTCTTGTGTTCAGTCTTTTCAAGAATAGAAACGGGGTGCTCATGATAGGAAAGATCTTCTTGGAGCTCAATGTCCTCGAAGTTGACAGTGCGGTCAGGAGTCTTGAAGCACTTTCGGAGCTGAGAGACATGGAACACATCATGAACATTTGCAAAGTTTGAAGGAAGCTCGAGTTGATAGGCGAGATCGCCTCTCTTGCTGACAATCTTGAAAGGTCCCACGTATCTAGGGGCAAGCTTCCCTTTAATACCGAAGCGACGAGTACCTTTCATAGGAGACACGCGGAGGTAAACATGATCTCCGATCTCGAAAGCCAAATCACCGTGCTTACTATCATAGTAGCTCTTCTGGCGGGATTGGGCTACTTTGAGGTTATCTCGAATGACTTTGCACATTTCTTCTGCCTCTGTGATTAAGTCATTACCCAAAAGCTGACGTTCACCGGTTTCAGACCAGTTGAGAGGGGTACGGCACTTCCTGCCATACAGAATTTCAAAAGGGGCCTTGCCCGAACTTCCTTGAAAACTGTTGTTGTAGGAGAATTCAGCATAAGGAAGACAATCCTCCCACTTCATGCCGAAGGAGATCACACAAGCCCTGAGCATATGTTCAAGAATCTGGTTGACATGCTCGACTTGACCGCTAGTTTGAGGATGGAAAGCTGTGCTGAAGCAGATGTTGGTGCCCATGGCCTTCTGAAAAGAATCCCAAAACTTGGACGTAAAGATGCTGCCACGGTCTGAAGAGATCACTTGTGGAATACCGTGCAGAGAGAAAATCCGAGAGGTATAGAGTTCTGCCAATTGAGCTGCAATGATCGACTCTGTCATAGGAAGGAAAGTGAGGCACTTTAGTGACTTTGTCAATGACAACGAATATAGCATCATTGCCACGCTTGGACTTTGGAAACCCAGTCACGAAGTCCATTTCAATGTGGTCAAACTTCCATTCTGGAATGGCAAGAGGTTGGAGGAGACCAGCTGGCCTTTGGTGTTCTGCCTTCACTCTTCTGCAGACATCACATTTATTCACGAATTGAGCAATCTCGCGCTTCATTCGAGTCCACCAATAAGCCTGCTTGAGGTCCTGATACATCTTCGTACTCCCAGGGTTGATAGAGAGGAGATAATTGTGAGCCTCGTTCATGATCACTTTACGAAGGTCACCTTTGGGCACAACAATACGATCCTGAAAGAAGAGAGTATCCTTGTCATCAAGGCGGTAGCACTTGTACTTGGGTTGACTCTTGGCAATCCCAATCTTCACCTTTTTCACCATAGCATCAAGAAGCTGGGCTTGGCGAATCTGGTCTTCTAAGGTAGGAGAGACTTGAAGGTTGGCTAGGAAACCTTGAGGAACAACTTGCAGATTAAGTTTGCGGAAAGCTTCACAAAGCTCGGGTTGATAAGGCTTGAGAATGAGACTGTTGCAGTAAGCCTTTCTGCTCAATGCGTCAGCAATCACATTGGCCTTGCCTGGATTATACTCGATACTCGGATTATACTCTTGAATCATTTTGACCCATCGATTTTGTCTGAGGTTGAGATTAGGCTGAGTGAAGATGTACTTGAGACTCTTGTGATCAGTGAAAATGTCCACTTTTCTTCCCAATAGAAGATGTCTCCAAGTCAAAAGAGCATGCACAACTGCCGCCAACTCGAGATCATGAGTGGGGTAGTTCTTCTCATTGGGTTTCAATTGGCGAGAGGTATAAGCAACAACTTTCTTCTCTTGCATCAATATTGTGCCAAGACGTTGGAGAGAGGCATCACAAAAGACCTCGTACGGTTTGGATTCATCAGGCGGACTCAGAACTGGAGCAGCGATCAATTTCTCTTTCAAAGTGTTGAAAGCAATGTCACACTCCGGAGACCAAACGTACTTGACGTGCTTCTGGAGAAGATTAGAGAGAGGATTCGCGATCTTAGAAAAGTTTTCAATGAATCTTCGGCAGTAGCTTGCGAGACCAAGGAAGCTACGGAGTTGCTTCACGTTCTGAGGAGGTTCCCAATTCACAATTGCAGACACCTTCTCAGGATTCACGGCAATGCCCTTGGCAGAGATGATATGACCAAGATAAAGAACCTCATCGAGCCAAAATTCACACTTGGAGAACTTGGCATAGAACTGATGTTCCCTGAGCTTATCAAGAACCAAATGCAAGTGCTTGGCATGATCTTCCTTGTTCTTCGAGAAAACCAGAATGTCGTCGAGATAGACCAAAACAAAGTCATTGGTGTAGGCGTTGAAGATGAAGTTCATCATGCGAAAGAACGTCAGAGGAGCATTGACGAGGCCAAAAGACATGACAGTGTATTCGTATGAACCATAGCTTGTTCTGAAAGCCGTCTTGGGAATATCTTGCTCACGGATTCGAATCTGATGATAACCCATACGGATATCAAGCTTGGAGAATACTTGGGCACCTTTGAGTTGTTCGAACAGCTCATTGATGTTGGGAAGTGGGTATTTGTTCTTGATGGTCTTCTTGTTCAATGGATGGTAATCAACACAAAGTCGGTCCGTTCCATCCTTCTTCTTCACAAAAAGAACACCACAACCCCACGGAGAAGAACTAGGCCGGATGAGACCCATTCTCTCTTGAATATTGAGTTGCTTCTTCAGCTCCTTCAACTCTTCAGGTCCAAGCTTGTAAGGACGCTTGCACACAGGTTCCGTGCTGGCCTCAAGATCAATGACGAATTCAACTGGCCGGTGCGGAGGCATTCCTAGAAGCTCTTCTGGAAAGACGTCTTGATATTCGAAAACGACTGGAATTTGCGAGATGGCATCGAGTTCACCCTTCTCATTGAGAGAAAACAGACAGATGGTATCGTCATTAGCGGCAAAGACAATTACATCCTCAGACGAATGAGTCAATTGAATCTGCCTGGCTGCACAATCAAGCTGAGCTTTGTGCTTAGAAAGCCAATCCATCCCGAGAATAAGATCAATATCCGAGTTGCCAAGAACCATTGGAGAAGCCAGAAACTTGAAGTCACCCAACATCATAGAAACATCCGGAACTATTGAAATAGCCCTCATAGACTTAGCCGGAGAAACCACTCCCATAGGTTTACATAACATTTGTGAAACGAAGTCATGCTTGGAAACAAATGATCTTGACATGAAACAATGCGATGCACCCGTGTCAAAAAGAACTTCTGCGGGAAAAGAGTTAACTGGAAAGTTACCCATGATCCCATCTGACGAGTCCTCTACCTGAGCTGCATTCAGCAAGTTGACCTTGGCGTGCTTGGGGTTATGCTTGACCACAGCTGTACTTGCCGATCTCACAGGAGGAGGAGGAGGAAGACGCCTCTGGTTGAAACACTTGTTGGCATAGTGACCCTTCTGTTGGCACTTGTTGCACGTGACCTCTGAAAGCGGACTGTGATACGGAGCACTCGATCTTGGAGGTTGAGACGAAGTCTTGTTCTGAAAGCCAGGGTTGGGTGGGTGGGAAGAACCACTGCCACCTTTGCTCTTCTGCTGATACAGCCGACGAAACAGAGGAGGAGGAGGAAGCCAATACTTCTGCTGCCTAGCCACTTGAGTAGAGGAAGAAGGAGTAGCATCTCTGACTCGCTGCTTGGAAGCATCACACCTCAATTGAGCAGCCTCTTGCTTCAGTGCCATGTTGTAGAACTCATCGTACCTCAAGGGCTCAAAGAGAACAAGAGCGAGCTGGATTTCTTCTCTGAGACCACCTCTGAACTGGTATATCATGCTCTTCTCGTCAGGGATGTCCTGCTTGGCAAAGTGGGCGAGCTTCTGAAACAACTTGTTGTAGTCATAGACAGACAAAGAGCCTTGCTTCAGGTTGCGGAATTCCTCATGCTTGCTTTCAACCACGCTCTGCGGGATATGGTGAGCTCTGAAATCTCGACGAAAATCATCCCAAGTGATAACACGTCCACCTCTGGAGTCCTTGTACTGCTGGAACCATTCTGCAGCTTGATCTTTGAGTTGGAAGGAAGCGAACTTGACAAAGTCCTCAGGCCTGACGTTACTGCACTCGAAATGCTTGCATAGATCCACAAGCCAATCGTCAGCATCGGTTGCCTCAACACAATTGATGAAAGTCTTTGGCCCGTTAGCAAGGAACTGGTTGAGTGTAGCAGAGTGATTCTGATTGTTGCCTTGGTTCCCTTGGTTGCCTTGATTGCGCTCTTGAAGAATTTGCATGATCAACTGTGTGTTTGCATTGGTTGCGGCCATCACAGCTTGCCATGCCTCCGGAGGAGGTGGAGGTGGTGGCGGATTAGGATTCGGAGTCGTGCGCATTGGAGGAGCCATCCTGAAGAGGTTGACCACCGTTAGCACATAGACAGACAAATATTGAAGCTGAATCCAACGGAATGAAAATTGCAACATATAGTCTTCACATCCAAACAAGATGAACGAATGCATTCCTCTTGAAATGGTCACATATCGATAAATTGAGAAGCCACGTAGAATTAAGGTAGAGAAATAAATCAACAAGGTACGGATCAAGAACGAATAATCGGTAAGAAATCCCAATCTCAAACCAAGATCCGTGGAAGAAGAACTAGAGCTACGAGAATTCCCACCTATGAAACTCCCGAACCTTTCCGGTTATGCAATCAGGTGTTGGGGATACAGGGGAAGCATAATATCTCACCCAATTCTAGCAAATCCTACATCCAGCTGTACCCATCCTTCAACACATAACCGAGAAAAACTTCGGAAACCATCTACCTCAACCTTCGAAAAGCATCCGTTATACAAGTTATGGCTATACTCCCGAACTCCCGCCCCAGTACTGGGTGGCGTCGAGGTTATCTCACCAACGAACTGCATAAAAGCGATTTTCGATGTCGGCGTACTAAACTCAGGTATTCCAGAACTACAACGATAAAATTATGACGACAACACCTTAGAGCTCAACTCCCCGGGGCACTTCCACAAAACCCCTGACAGGAGGCACCAAGACAACGTTCTCGTCATAAAACCATCGGAACGATTCCAAGATACCCGCGTGATCCTAAATTTTTTTTTGTGAAATTTGAGAAGAGAAGAGTCAAAACTCTACGTCAGGATGCCTTACCAGAGCGATGAGGAGTCTGGGAAGTAAAAAGAATTCCTAACTCTCCGATATATAATTCCTAAATGACTCAAAACATTTTTCTAGACACAACTCGGCCGCTAATAACGATCAAGCAATGGGGCTCCTAAGGTCGGGGAAGGCTCTGATACCAACTTGTAACACCCTTGATGCGACTATAGCTCCCACGCGTCGAGGCACGACTTAGAGACATAATCGCATTGAAGGCATATGTCGCAAGTAAGGTAATCTTAACAACATCCCATGTAATATAATAATAAAGGGGAGATAACATAGTTGGCTTACACTCGCCACGTCAATCAAGGTACATAAATAACATTACATCATCCAAACACTCATGGCCCGACTACGACGCCAAAATAAAAGATAACCCAACATGCGACACGGTCCCGATCACCCCCAACTGGGCACCACTACTGATCATCAGGAAAGGAAACATAGTAACACTGAGAGTCCTCGTCGAACTCCCACTTGAGCTCGAGCGCGTCACCTGGAGCGGAATCATCAGGCCCTGCATCTGGTGTAATAGTAATCTGTGAGCCACAGGGACTCAGCAATCTCGCACCCTCGCGATCAAGACTATTTAAGCTTATAGGTAAGGCAAGGTAAATATATATGTGGAGCTGCAGCAAGCGACTAGCATATATGGTGGCTAACCTGTTCGCAAAAGAGAGCGAGAAGAGGAGGCAAAGCGCGAGCGAGAAACTAGAGAACAACCTGCGCAAGCATTACTCCAACACCATGTCCACTTCCCGGACTCCGCCGAGAAGAGGCCATCACGGTAACACACTCAGTTGATTCATTTTAATTAAGTTAAGGTTCAAGTTATCTACAACCGAACATTAACAAATTCTCATCTGCCCATAACCACGGGCACGACTTTCGAAAGTTCAAATCCTTGCAGGGGAGTCCCAACTTAGCCCATGACAAGCTCTCACGGTCAATGAAGGAATAGACCTCCTCCCAAGACGTTCCGATCAGACTCGGTATCTCGGTTCTTCAAGACAACTCCAACAATGGTAAAACAAGTCCAGCAACACCACCCGCTGTGCCGACAAATCCCAATAGGAGCTGCACATATCTCGTTCTCAGGACACACCGGATAAGCTAAGCGTATGGGAGCCAACGTAACCCAAGTTGCCAGGGGACGGCCCTGCACGGTGCTCTAGGTTGGACCAACACTCAGAGGAGCACTGGCCGGGGGGGGGGGGGTAAATAAGATGACCCTTGAGTCCGCGAAACCCAAGGGAAAAGGCTATGTGGCAAATGGTAAAACCAAGGTTGGGCATTGCCGGAGGAGTTTTATTCAAGGATGACTATCAAGGGGTTCCCATTATAACCCAACCGCGTAAGGAACGCAAAATCCGGGAACATAACACCGATATGACGGAAACTAGGGCGGCAAGAGTGGAACAGAACACTAGGCAAGAGGCCGAGCCTTCCACCCTTTACCAAGTATATAGATTCATTAAGATAAGAAGATAATATAATGATATCCAAACAAGTAAATAAATGTTCCAACAAGGAACGGCCTCGAATCTTCACCTGCAACTAACAACGCTATAAGATGGGCTGAGCAAAGCGATAACATAGCCAATGAACGGTTTGCTAGGACATGGTGGGTTAGAGGTTTGACATGGCAATTTGGGAGGCTTGAAAGCAAATGGTAGGCATCGTAGCATTGCCATAGCAAAAGAGCGAGCAATCTAGCATAGCAAAGATAGTAGTGATTTCGAGGTTATTGTCATCTTGTCTGCAAAGTTGTCAGAGTTGACTGGATCCTCGAAAGCAAACTCAACGGGCTCCTCATTAGCGAACTCGTCTCCCGGCTCTACCCAAACAAGACAAACAAGCAACAAGAACTCGTCTCCCGGCTCTTTTTTTTAGGGTTGGACGGGGAGAGATCCAGATTTGGAAATGGGGGAGGTATAAATAGGCATAAAGGGAGCTAGGAGAGTCCAAATGAGGTGCGGTTTTCGGCCACGCGATCATGATCGAACGCTCTAGATGATGGATCAGGTTTAGGTGGGTTTTGGGCCAAATTGGAGGGGTGTTGGGCTGCAACACACACGAGGCCTTTTCGGTCCCTTGGTTAACCGTTGGAGTATCAAACGAAGTCCAAATGGTACGAAACTTGACAGTCGGTCTACCGGTAGTAAACCAAGGCCGCTTGGCAAGTCTCGATCCAATCCGGAAATGTTTAAACCCCACACACGAAAGAAAGCTAGAAATGACCACCGGAGGAGAACGAAGCACCGGAATGCAAAACGGACAACGGGGAAAATGCTCGAATGCATGAGATGAACACGTATGCAAATGCAATGCACATGATGACATGATATGAGATGCATGAAAACGACAACAACACACGGAGACAAAAACCTGAACCCGAGAAAATAAAATAAGTTAACGGCGGAAACGGCAAGAGTTGGAGTACAAATTGGGACAGTCATATTCGGGGTGTTACACTCTCGCTCTTGATCTTGCTTGTGATGCTGCTCCGATTTAGCTAAACTTCAGTCGACCAAACCGACTTTTGGGTCAGTCGATTTTTAGGGGGTGGGGGGGCTCGCCGGAGTTAAGGAAGAGCCAGCCGTAGCGGGGAGGGGGACTCGCCGAAGAGGTACCCGACTATCTATCTTTTGTTTCAGGGTGGGGGCGGTGGTCGCCGGTGGTGGTGTGGGGATCGCCGGAGAAAAAGCTCGGCACGGGGGGCCTATAGGGATGGCCGAGGCGGCGGTGGACCAGCGGTGGGGAGTGTTTTCGGGGCGGGCGGGGCGGCGCACCGCCGGCCGCGGCTGGGGGGGTGTAGGATCGAAAGTATGTCTAGAGGGGGGTGATTAGACTACTTGACCAAATAAAAATCTAGCCTTTTCCCAATTTTAGTTCTTGCCAGATTTTAGCTACCTTAGCACAAGTCAAGCAATCTCCACACAATTCAAGAAAGCATGCAAAAGAGTGTATGAGCAGCGAAAAGTAAAGCATGCAACTTGCAAGAATGTAAAGGGAAGGGTTTGGAGGATTCAAACGCAATTGGAGACACGGATGTTTTTGTCGTGGTTCCGATAGGTGGTGCTATCGTACATCCACATTGATGGAGAATTCAACCCACGGAGGGTAACGGTTGCGCGAGTCCACGGAGGGCTCCACCCACGAAGGGTCCACGAAGAAGCAACCTTGTCTATTCCATCACGGCCGTCGCCCACGAAGGACTTGCCTCACTAGCGGTAGATCTTCACGAAGTAGGCGATCTCCTTGCCCTTACAAACTCCTTGGTTCAACTCCACAATCTTGTCGGAGGCTCCCAAGTGACACCTAGCCAATCTAGGAGACACCACTCTCCAAGAAGTAACAAATGGTGTGTTGATGATGAACTCCTTGCTCTTGTGCTTCAAATGATAGTCTCCCCAACACTCAACTCTCTCTCACAGGATTTGGATTTGGTGGAAAGAAGATTTGAGTGGAAAGCAACTTGGGGAAGGCTAGAGATCAAGATTCATATGGTTGGAATGGAATATCTTGACCTCAACACAAGTGTAGGTGGTTCTCTCTCAGAAAATGTGTATTGGAAGTGTAGGTATGTTCTGATGGCTCTCTCCACGAATGAAGAGTGGGTGGAGGGGTATATATAGCCTCCACACAAAATCTAACCGTTACACACAATTTGCCAAACTCGGTGGGACCGAATGGTTAAACTCGGTCGGACCGATTCAGCAAACCTAGTGACCGTTAGGATTTTCGGTGGGACTGAGATGCAACTCGGTAGGACCGATATGGTTAGGGTTAGGGCATAACGTAATCTCGGTGTGACCGATTACACAAACTCGGTGGGACCGATTTTGGTAATAAGCTAACCAGAGAGTTGGTCAGGTAAACTCGGTGGGACCGATTCGCTCATCTCGGTGAGACCGAAATGTTACAAAAGGGAAACAGAGAGTTTACATTGCAATCTCGGTGGGACCGATCGCTCATCTCGGTAAGACCGAAACGTTACGAAGGGAAACAGAGAGATTACAATCCCATCTCGGTGAGACCGAGATCCCTATCGGTGAGACCGATTTGCCTAGGGTTTGTGGCAGTGGCTATGACATTTGAAACTCGGTGGCGCCGGATAGAAAGAATCGGTGGGGCCGAGTTTGACTTTTGGTTTAGGTCATATGTGGATGTGGGAAGGTAGTTGAGGATTTTGGAGCATATCACTAAGCATTTTGAGCAAGCAAGCCATTAAGCAACACCTCATCCCTCCTTGATAGTATTGGCTTTTCCTATAGACTCAATGTGATCTTGGATCACTAAAATATAAAATGTAGAGTCTTGAGCTTCAAGCTTGAGCCAAACTTTTTGTCCTTAGAATTTTGAGGGATCCACTTTCCTCATCCATGCCATGCCATTCATTGAGCTTTTCCTGAAATATTAATCTTGGAATAATGTTAGCTCAATGAGCTATATGTTGTTAGGAATTACCAAAACCACCCAGGGATAGTTGCACTTTCAATCTCCCCCTTTTTGGTAATTGATGACAACATATAGATCAAAGCTTCGACAAATGATAATAAGAGTGAAAGATATTGTCGCTTTGAGAAGTATGTGAAAAGCAAGAGCTCCCCCTAAATTTGTGCATATCTAAAGATTTTCTTTGGACTGCAAATGCACATTGAGTTAGGACCATGGGTTACTCTTCCATGTCACATACACCTTGGTGGAGCGCTCAAAATAATAAAGATTGAATACATGCACTCATTACCAAGCAAAGTGAATGATCATATAAGGATAAGTAAGATAATATCATCTAACAAGCATAAGTGTAGCTTATGATCATCAATGTCTCACAGATAATAGCATAGTATCTCAAGCAATCAAAAGTAAACAAAGTTCAACCACCAAAGCAAGAGAGAATAAAAAGCAATGCTCTCTCTCGAAGCCTATGATCTATACATGTTTCTCCCCCTTTGGCAACAAGTTACCAAAAAGTTCATAGAAAATGCATAACACTAAAATGTCTCTCAAGCTTGGTCTTCAGGTGGTGGTGTAGAGATGGCTCCTTGGACGAAGACTTCAGTTGATGTGGATGGAGCTGAAGGAGTGGGTGCTGGAGCTGGTTGCGCTAAAGCTGTAGCTAGTGCAGATGAAGTGGCTCTAGTGTCTGGAATAGGCACTTCAGCAGACCTCTGAGCTCTAGGCACTCTGGCAAATGCATCAGTGGTTGTCTTGCCCTTCCTCTCCTGCATATCATCTTGAAGTTGCTCCACAACAAACTGAATCTCAGTTACCTTCACATCAGAGTCATAGAATTTTTGCTCCATGATTCTTTCCAAGCTCTCCTGGTTTTGAGTCAGGGTGTCCGGTCCCTTCTCAATCCTCGGAGTGGATGCAATCAGGTAGCCAAGCTGATCTTGCTTGCTCTTCAAGAGATACTGAGAGGATTCTTCAGTAGTTGGCATCCTTGCAGCCTTTTTAGCTTTTGCCTTCTCCTTCTTGGCTTGTGCGTGCACAGAAGATGGTTCATCCTCATTCATAACCACAATGTTGTCCTCGAAGTCTGGATAGATAGGCATGTGCTCCTTGTCCAGCAGATATGTACCAGTGCCCATCTTGGAGTTGATTAGCTCCTGGATCTGTGGGGCATACCCACAACTCCTCTTCTGATCTGCAGCTGTCCTCTTGATAGTTTCAACTATTACGCTCATGACTTTGAACTTCTATGGGACATCAAAGATGTGAAGCAAGTTAATTGCATGGCCTCTGATCATCTTGTGATCACCTGACTTTGGCAAGAGAGTGTGCCTGAGGATCCAGTTGATGGTTGGCAAGCCTGACAGAAGGTAATGTACAGATCCAAGCTTATGTGTCTCAAGAGCAGCATCTGGGATCTCCTTGTACATGTGTGCCATTGTGTTGTGATCCTTCTTCCTGTTGGCATAGACATCCAAGTCATCTTCACTCTCTTTTGGTGCATCGATCAACTTCGCCCATTCAGCAACCATGGACTAGTACCTCGTACCTTCAGACATCCAGACAATCCTCCCATCTGGGTAGAAATGAGCTGTGGAGTAGAACTGCATGATGAGCTCATCATTCCATTTTGTGAGCTTCTGAGCCACAAACTCATCGACTCCACAAGCCCTGAAACTATCATGTACACCTAGATAGTGATCCTCATTCTCCTTGATGTAGTCCCAGTCGACCCATCTCATGTCACACACTATGGGCTTCTTGTCAAGCAACACTATCTCATAGAAGTCATGCTGTTCCTTTGTGTGGAACCTGTAATCAACAGCAGTCCTTCTCCTGGTGGCATATGGATCTGACTCTCTCCATAGCCTCAGACCTGAGTCCTTCCTTATCTTCATGTTCTCAGCTACTGGATGAGCATCATTGTGATCTGGGATTTTGGGTTTGAGCTTCCTCAGGACTTGTCCTTCATCATCTTCATCAGCATTCAGCTTCAGGCACTGGGGACTTGTTCTTTTCAGCAGCTGGTACACTCCTGGTATTCCTCTTAGGTGCACTTTTGAGTTTGGAGGCTGCTTTGGGTGCTTCTTTGGGCTTTGATGTTGCAGCCCCTAACTTTATAGCATCACCCATCAGCTTTTGTGCCTTGGGTGCTGGTGCAGCAACCTCTTCTTCCTCTTCCTCTTCAGAATCTCTCATGATTGAGGATCTCCCAAGCACTCTAGCAGTGGTCTTTTTGATCCTCTCCTTCCTCTTCTTCCATTCTGCAGCAGCCTCTTTGGGTTCAGATCCCAAAGGGACTTGAGTAGATGCTCTGGCCTTAGACATTGGAATTCTCTTTGCAGGAACCTTTTGCTTCATGCCTGGCTTGGTGGCAGCAGCAGTGCTATATTCCTTCTTAACCACTTTCTTCTTGGAAGTGGCCTCACCCTCAACTGCCACATAGTATTCATCCTCAGATTCAGAGGTCTTCTTCTTTCTGGCCTGGTGGCAGCTTTGGGTAAGTTGCTTTGGGTGCTCCTGCTACCATCATCTTAACTGCTAGAGGGACTAGTGCCCTCACTCAGGTGAACCTGCTCCTCTGACATGTTCTGGCTGTCACTCTGATCAGACATATTGCAAACATTGACAGCAGACCTTGTGAATAGATATAGATGAGATAGAGTGGATGAGCATCACAAAATGCAGAGGTTTTTGCAAAAGAATGAGTCAAAAACTTAGTTTTAGTTTTCCACAGAAGGCATTTCAGATCAACCTATTTGTAAACTTGGTGATACCGAAGCAGCTGTTGGAACCTAAACTAGTGAACTCGGTCAGACCGAGTCACAGTTCGGTGGCACCGAGACTGCTAGGGTTTCACAAAGTCCTAAACTTGGTCACACCGATTTGCAATTCTCGTCAGACCGAAAATTACATGTGCAATGGCCTGAGCCGAATCGGTGGTACCGAGTTCCAAAACTCGGTGGGTCTGAGATGGTTTCGGCAAAAACCTAACCCTAAATTTTCAATTCACGACTAAACTACAGAGTGTTTTGACTGGATAAGAATGATCTCAATCGTGGCAAGATACATGGCGAACACAATGTGCTAGGAATCAGATAGGGATAGCATAGTGATTGAGTTTGTACCCTAGTTCAGCGATGAACTCGCTATGGCGGCAACGGCGGGGATGATTGCCGTTGACGGCGGCAGAGACCAGCGGCAGTAGGCGGCTGGCGACGAGGAAGATGATCCGGAGACCCTGGAGGCAGAGCGGGCTAAGCGCGGGTCGAGGAGGTTCGGAAAGTTTTCCAAAATTTGACCCGTGGGTATATATAGCCCGACCCTGTCGGTGTGACCGAGTGGAACAACTCGATGGCATCGAGATTCATAACTGCAATTAGTTACTGCAACTCGGTGTGACCGAAAGGTTCAAATCGATTGCACCGAGATTGAAAACCTAGATCAACTTAGTGATCTCGGTATGACCGAAATGGATGAATCGTTCAGACCGAGACACACAAAGAAGTTTTGGAAGTTTAAGTCTATGAAGAATCAGGGACTCCGAGTGCTCCTCACACAGAGTGGTTCGAATCTGACTTGATCATTTTGTGATGTAGCATGAATAGAGTTTGAGACGAGAAAAGCATAGATAGCTATAGAGGGTTCTTAGGCATTCTTGTCCATCCACTTGGCAAAAGAAAAGAAAACCAATCAATCAAAACAACAAGTGGATGTCCTCGAATGAGTAAAATATGCAATCAACATGCTCACACAATAAAATGGCAATTGAAATATGTGGCAAAGCATGCACAACCAATTCTAGCATCTATCAAACAATTTGTGATGACTAGGTCATCTATATATGAGTATATTGACTTAGGGGTCAAATGAGAACATTTGATCATAGGTCATACTCATTGTTTAAGCACAAGTGGGGTTACCACTTTTACATAAAGCATTGTTGTGTTCACACCATTAGAGTTGCTTTAGCTCAATTCTTAGACTAAAGCTCCCCCTAGATGTGAGATCCCCCCTAAGAGGGATGAACTAACCTTGGGTTTTGTCGATGATGACTTCATGTAGATGTTTAAGATGTGGATGCACAATGTTGATGTAGATCATTTGAAGCTATCCATTGGAGTGAGTTGCACTTTCAATACCTACACGGGTTAGTCCCACAAGGAACAAACAAGGATATCCATAGATATAAAGTGAAGCACACACACGATGATGTCTATGAAAGCTTTTAGGTTACCTTGTCCCTTGTCTTACCAACAAGAGGGTTTGTGACTCCTTGAACTAGTGCAAGATGTGGAAGTTGATTGCACTTGTTCATGCCAATATGATAAGAGTGAAGTATGTTGGCGGAGTCACCCTCAAGAACTCTCTAGTTCTTCTTCTTTGGGATCCACACCATCTTGATGGGCATCCTCGGTGTTGTATGTTGGGGAACGTAGTAATTTCAAAAAAATTCCTATGCACACGCAAGATCATGGTGATGCATAGCAACGAGAGGGGAGAGTGTGATCTACGTACCCTTGTAGATCGACAATGGAAGCGTTTGGTTGATGTAGTCGTACGTCTCCACGGCCCGACCGATAATGCACCGAAACTACGACACCTCCGAGTTCTAGCACACGTTCAGCTCGATGATGATCCCCGGACTCCGATCCAGCAAAGTGTCGGGGAAGAGTTCCGTCAGCACGACGGCGTGGTGACGATCTTGATGCACTACCGTCGCAGGGCTTCGCCTAAGCACCGCTACAATATTATCGAGGACTATGGTGGAAGTGGGCACCGCACACGGCTAAGAATATGATCACGTGGATCAACTTGTGTGTCTAGGGGTGCCCCCTGCCCCCGTATATAAAGGAGCAAGGGGAGGATGCCGGCCGGCCCCTATAGGCGCGCCAGGAGGAGTCCTCCTCCTAGTAGGAGTAGGACTCCTACTAGGAGGGGGAAAGAAGTGGGGAGGAAGAAGGAAAGGGGGGCGCCGCCCCCCCCCCCTCTCCTAGTCCAATTCGTACCAAGGGGGGAGGAGGCGCGCGGCCCACCTTGGCGCCCTTCTCTCTCTCCACTAAGGCCCATATGGCCCATTACTACTCCCGGTAGGATTCCGGTAACCCTCCGTCTCTCCGGTTTTCTCCGAAATCACCCGGAACACTTCCGGTGTCCGAATATAGCCGTCCAATATATCAATCTTTATGTCTCGACCATTTCGAGACTCCTTGTCATGTCCGTGATCACATCCGGGACTCCGAACTAGCTTCGGTACATCCAAAATCATAAACTCATTATATAACTGTCATCGAAACCTTAAGCGTGCGGACCCTACGGGTTCAAGAACAATGTAGACATGACCGAGACACGTCTCCGGTCAATAACCAATAGCGGAACCTGGATGCTCATATTGGCTCCTACATATTCTATGAAGATCTTTATTGGTCAGACCACATAACAACATACATTGTTCCCTTTGTCATCCGTATGTTACTTGCCCAAGATTCGATCGTCGGTTTCTCAATACCTAGTTCAATCTCGTTACCGGCAAGTCTCTTTACTCGGTCCATAATACATCATCTCACAACTAAATCATTAGTTGCAATGCTTGCAAGGCTTATGTGATGTGCATTACCGAGAGGGCCCAGAGATACGTCTCCGACAATCGGAGTGACAAATCCTAATCTCGAAATACGCCAACCCAACATGTACCTTTGGAGACAACTATATAGCTCCTTTATAATCACCTAGTTACGTTGTGACATTTGGTAGCACAATAAGTGTTCCTCCGACAAATGGGAGTTGCATAATCTCATCGTCATAGGAACATGTATAAGTCATGAAGAAAGCAATAGCAACATACTAAACGATCGGGTGCTAAGCTAATGGAATGGGTCATGTCAATCACATCATTCTCCTAATGATGTGATCCCGTTAATCAAATAACAAATCTTTTGTTTATGGTTAGGAAACATAACCATCTTCGATTAACGAGCTAGTCAAGTAGAGGCATACTAGTGACACTCTGTTTGTCTATGTATTCACACATGTATTATGTTTCCGGTTAATACAATTCTAGCATGAATAATAAACATTTATCATGATATAAGGAAATAAATAATAACTTTATTTTTGCCTCTAGGGCATATTTCCTTCAGTCTCCCACTTGCACTAGAGTCAATAATCTAGTTCACATCGCCACGTGATTCAACACTAAGAGTTTCACATTACCATGTGATTAACACCCATAGTTCACATCATCATGTGACCTATACCCAAAGGGTTTACTAGAGTCAATAATCTAGTTCACATCATTTATGTGATTAACACCCAAAGAGTACTAAGGTCTGATCATGTTTTGCTTGTGAGATAATTTTAGTCAACAGGTCTGTCACATACAGATCCGTAAGTATTTTGCGAATTCTATGTCTACAATGCTCTACACGGAGCTACTCTAGCTAATTGCTCCCACTTTCAATATGTATCTAGATCGAGACTTAGAGTCATCCAGATTTGCGTCAAAACTTGCATCGACGTAACTTTTTACGACGAACCTTTTGTCACCTCCATAATCGAGAAATATTTCCTTATTCCACTAAGGATAATTTTGACCAATGTCTAGTGATCTACTCTTAGATCACTATTGTACTCCCTTGCATAACACAGTGTAGGGTATACAATAGATCTGGTACACATCATGGCATACTTTATAGAACCTATGGCTGAGGCATAGGGAATGACTTTCAGTCTCTTTCTATCGTCTGCCGTGGTCGGGCTTTGAGTCTTAGTCAATTTCATACCTTGTAACACAGCCAAGAACTCTTTCTATGACTGTTCCATTTTTGAACTACTTCAAAATATTGTCAAGGTATGTACTCATTGAAAAAACTTATCAAGCGTCTTGATCTATCTCTATAGATTTTGATGCTTAATATGTAAGCAGCTTCACCGAGGTCTTTCTTTGAAAAAACTTCTTTAAAAATACTCCTTTATGCTTTGCAGAATAATTCTACATTATTTCCGATCAACAATATGTCATTCACATATACTTATCAGAAATGCTGTAGTGCTCCCACTCACTTTCTTGTAAATACAGGCTTCACCGCAAGTCTGTATAAAACTATATGCTTTGATCATACTATCAAAGCGTTTATTCCAACTCCGAGAGGCTTGCAACAGTCCATAAATGGATCGCTGGAGCTTGCACACTTTGTTAGCTCCTTTTGGATCGACAAAACCTTCCGGCTGCATCATATACAACTCTTCTTCCAGAAATCCATTCAGGAATGCAGTTTTGACATCCATTTGCTGGATTTCATAAAATGCGGCAATTGCTAACATGATTCGGACATACTTAAGCATAGATACGAGTGAGAAACTCTCATCATAGTCAACACCTTGAACTTGTCGAAAACCTTTTTGCGACAATTTTAGCTTTGTAGATAGTAACACTACTATCAGTGTCCGTCTTCCACTTGAAGATCCATATATTTTCTATGGCTTGCGGATCATCGGGCAAGTCAACCAAAGTCCATACTTTGTGCTCATACATGGATACCATCTCAGATTTCATGGCCTCAAGCCATTTTGCGGAATGTGGGCTCACCATCGCTTCTTCATAGTTCGCAAGTTCGTCATGGTCTACTAACATGACTTCCAGAACAGGATTACCATACCACTCTGGTGCGGATCTCACTCTGGTTTACCTACGAGATTCGGTAGTAACTTGATCTGAAGTTACATGATCATCATCATTAGCTTCCTCACTAATTGGTGTAGTAGTCACAAGAACAGATTTCTGTGATGAACTACTTTCCAATAAGGGAGATGGTACAATTACCTTATCAAGTTTTCTACTTTCCTCCCACTCACTTCTTTCGAGAGAAACTCTTTCTCTGGAAAGTATCCATTCTTAGCAACGAATGTCTTGCCTTCGGATCTGTGATAGAAGGTGTACCCAATAGTCTCCTTTGGGTATCCTATGAAGACATATTTCTCCGATTTGGGTTTGAGCTTATCAGGATGAAACTTTTTCATATAAGCATCACAATCCCAAACTTTAAGAAACGACAACTTTGGTTTCTTGCCAAACCACAGTTCAGATTGTGTCGTCTCAATGGACTTAGCTGGTGCCCTTTTAAACGTGAATGCAGCTGTCTTTAATGCATAACCCCAAAACGATAGTGGTAGATCGGTAAGAGACATCATAGATCGCACCATATCTAATAAAGTATGGTTATGATGTTCGGACACAGCATTATGCTGTGGTGTTCCAGGTGGCGTGAGTAGTGAAACTATTTCACATTGTTTTAACTGAAGGCCAGACTCGTAACTCAAATATTTTACCTCTGCGATCATATCGTAGAAACTTTTATTTTCTTGTTACGATGATTCCCCACTTCACTCTGAAAATTTTCAAATATTTCAGACTTGTGTTTCATTAATTAGATATACCCATATCTTCTCAAATCATCTGTGAAGGTCGGAAAATAATGATACCCGCCACGAGCCTTAACACTTATCAGATCTCATACATCCGTATGTATTATTTCCAATAAGTTAGTTGCTCGCTCCATAGTTCCGGAGAACGGCGTTTTAGTCATCTTGCCCATGAGGCATGGTTCGCAAGCATCAACTGATTCATAATCAAGTGATTCCAAAACCCATTAGCATGGAGTTTCTTCATGCGCTTTACACCAATATGACCTAAACGGCAGTGCCACAAATAAGTTGCACTATCATTATTAACTTTGCATCTTTTGGTTTCAATATTATGATTATGTGTATCACTACAATTGAGATCCAACGAACTATTTTCATTGGGTGTGTAACCATATAAGGTTTTATTCATGTAAACAGAACAACAATTTATTCTCTTACTTAAATGAATAACCGTATTACAATAAACATGATCAAATCATATTCATGCTCAACGCAAACACCAAATAACACTTATTCAGGTTCAACACTAATCCCGAAAGTATAGTGAGTGTGCGATGATGATCATATCAATCTTGGAACCACTTCCAACACACATCATCACTTCACCCTTAACTAGTCTCTATTTATTCTGCAACTCCCGTTTCGAGTTACTAATCTTAGCAACTGAACTAGTATCAAATACTGAAGGGTTGCTATAAACACTAGCAAAGTACACATCAATAACATGTATATTAAATATACTTATGTTCACTTTGCCATCCTTCTTATCTGCCAATCACTTGGGGTAGTTCCGCTTCCAATGACCAGTCCCTTTGCAGTAGAAACACTTAGTCTCAGGCTTAGGACCAGACTTGGGCTTCTTCACTTGAGCAGCAACTTGCTTGCTGTTCTTCTTGAAGTTCCCCTTCTTCCCTCTGTCCTTTTCTTGAAACTAGTGGTCTTTTCTACCATCAACACTTGATGTTTTTCTCGATTTCTACCTTCGTCAATTTCTGCATTACGAAGAGCTTGGGAATCGTTTCCGTTATCCCTTGCATATCATAGTTCATCACGAAGTTCTACTAACTTGGTGATGGTGACTAGAGAATTCTGTCAATCACTATCTTATCTGGAAGATTAACTCCCACTTGATTCAAGCGATTGTAGTACTCAGACAATCTGAGCACATGCTCACTAGTTGAGCGATTCTCCTCCATATTTTAGCTATAGAACTTGTTGGAGACTTCATATCTCTCAACTCGGGTATTTGCTTGAAATATTAACTTCAACTCCAGGAACATCTCATATGTTCCATGACGTTTAAAACGTCTTTGAAGTCCCGATTCTAAGCCATTAAGCATGGTGCACTAAACTATCAAGTAGTCATCATACTGAGCTAGACAAATGTTCATAACATCTGCATCTGCTCCTGCAATAGGTCCGTCACCTAGCGGTGCATCAAGGACATAATTCTTCTGTGCAGCAATGAGGATAAACCTCAGATCACGGATCCAATCCGCATCATTGCTACTAACATCTTTCAACACAATTTTCTCTAGGAACATATCAAAATAAACACAGGGAAGCAACAACGCGAGCTATTGATCTACAACATAATTTGCAAAATACTACCAGGACTAAGTTATTGATAAATTTAAGTTCAATTAATCATATTACTTAAGAACTCCCACTTAGATAGACATCCCTCTAATCCTCTAAGTGATTACGTGATCCAAATCAACTAAACCATGTCCGATCATCACGTGAGATGGAGTAGTTTCATTGGTGAACATCGCTATGTTGATCATATCTGCTATACGATTCACGCTCGACCTTTCGGTCTCAGTGTTCCGAGGCCATATCTGCATATGCTAGGCTCATCAAGTTTAACCTGAGTATTCTGCGTGTGCAAAACTGGCTTGCACCCGTTGTAGATGGACGTAGAGCTTATCACACCCGATCATCACGTGGTGTCTGGGCACGACGAACTTTGGCAATGGTGCATACTCAGGGAGAACACTTTTATCTTGAAATTTAGTTGAGAGATCATCTTATAATGCTACCGTCAATCAAAGCAAGATAAGATGCATAAAAGATAAACATCACATGCAATCAATATAAGTGATATGATATGGCCATCATCATCTTGTGCTTGTGATCTCCATCTTCGAAGCACCGTCGTGATCACCATCGTCACCAGCGCGACACCTTGATCTCCATCGTAGCATCGTTGTCGTCTCGCCAATCTTATGCTTCCACGACTATCGCTACCGCTTAGTGATAAAGTAAAGCATTACAGGGCGATTGCATTGCATACAATAATGTGACAACCATATGGCTCCTGCCAGTTGCCGATAACTTGGTTACAAAACATGATCATCTCATACAATAAAATTAAGCATCATGTCTTGACCATATCACATCACAACATGCCCTGCAAAAACAAGTTAGACGTCCTCTACTTTGTTGTTGCAAGTTTTACGTGGCTGCTACGGGCTTAAGCAAGAACCAATCTTACCTATGCATCAAAACCACAACGATAGTTTGTCAAGTTGGTGTTGTTTTAACCTTCGCAAGGACCGGGCGTAGCCACACTCGGTACAACTAAAGTTGGAGAAACTGTCACCCGCAAGCCACCTATGTGCAAAGCACGTCGGGAGAACCGGGCTCGCGTAAGCGTACGCGTAATGTTGGTCCGGGCCGCTTCGTCTAGCAATACCGCCGAACCAAAGTATGACATGATGGTAAGCAGTATGACTTATATCGCCCACAACTCACTTGTGTTCTACTCGTGCATATAACATCGACATATAAAACCTAGGCTCGGATGCCACTGTTGGGGAACGTAGTAATTTCAAAAAAATTCCTACGCACACGCAAGATCATGGTGATGCATAGCAACGAGAGGGGAGAGTGTGATCTACGTACCCTTGTAGATCGACAACGGAAGCATTTGGTTGATGTAGTCGTACGTCTCCACGGCCCGACCGATCAAGCACCGAAACTACGGCACCTCCGAGTTCTAGCACACGTTCAGCTCGATGACGATCCCCGGACTCCGATCCAGCAAAGTGTCGGGGAAGAGTTCCGTCAGCACGGCGGCGTGGTGACGATCTTGATGCACTACCGTCGCAGGGCTTCGCCTAAGCACCGCTACAATATTATCGAGGACTATGGTGGCAGGGGGCACCGCACACGGCTAAGAATATGATCACGTGGATCAACTTGTGTGTCTAGGGGTGTCCCCTACCCCCTTATATAAAGGAGCAAGGGGAGGAGGCCGGCCGGCCCCTATAGGCGCGCCAGGAGGAGTCCTCCTCCTAGTAGGAGTAGGACTCCTACTAGGAGGGGGAAAGAAGTGGGGAGGGAGAAGGAAAGGGGGGCGCCGCCCCCCCTCTCCTAGTCCAATTCGGACCAAGGGGGGGAGGAGCCGCGCAGCCCACCCTGGCGCCCTTCTCTCTCTCCACTAAGGCCCATATGGCCCATTACTACTCCTGGTAGGGTTCCGGTAACCCTCCGGCTCTCCGATTTTCTCCGAAATCACCCGAAACACTTCCGGTGTCCGAATATAGCCGTCCAATATATCAATCTTTATGTCTCGACCATTTAGAGACTCCTCGTCATGTCCGTGATCACATCCGGGACTCCGAACTAGCTTCGGTACATCAAAACTCACAAACTCATAATATAACTGTCATCGAAACCTTAAGCGTGTGGACCCTACGGGTTCAAGAACAATGTAGACATGATCGAGACACGTCTCCGGTCAATAACCAATAGCGGAACCTGGATGCTCATATTGGCTCCTACATATTCTACGAAGATCTTTATCGGTCAGACCGCATAACAACATACATTTTTCCCTTTGTCATCGGTATGTTACTTTCCCGAGATTCGATCGTCGGCATCTCAATACCTAGTTCAATCTCGTTACCGGCAAGTCTCTTTACTCGTTCCGTAATACATCATCTCACAACTAATCATTAGTTGCAATGCTTGCAAGGCTTATGTGATGTGCATTACCGAGAGGGCCCAGAGATACGTCTCCGACAATCGGAGTGACAAATCCTAATCTCGAAATACGCCAACCCAACATGTACCTTTGGAGACACCTGTAGAGCTCCTTTATAATAACCCAGTTACGTTGTGACGTTTGGTAGCACACAAAGTGTTCCTCCGGCAAACGGGAGTTGCATAGTCTCATAGTCATAGGAACATGTATAAGTCATGAAGAAAGCAATAGCAACATACTAAACGATCGGGTTCTAAGCTAATGGAATGGGTCATGTCAATCACATCATTCTCCTAATGATGTGACCCCGTTAATCAAATAACAACTCTTTTGATTATGGTTAGGAAACATAACCATCTTCGATTAATGAGCTAGTCAAGTAGAGGCATACTAGTGACACTCTGTTTGTCTATGTATTCACACATGTATTATGTTTCCGGTTAATACAATTCTAGCATGAATAATAAACATTTATCATGATATAAGGAAATAAATAATAACTTTATTATTGCCTCTAGGGCATATTTCCTTCATTGTAGTTGTACTTGATGAAGTGGAACTTGAAGTAGTCTTGGGAACCCACTTGACCAAGGCCTTAGGAGCTTCTTCAAATGCATCAATTTCCTCTTGAAGCTTGTCCTTGCCTTTTTGCTTGTGGTCTTGTGGTGGAAGATCATCTTGAGCTTGTGTCCCTTTGAAAGAAGTAGGATCATACTTCTCTTGTTGAGGACCAAACTTCGTCTTGGGGTATTGATCTTCTTCCCACTCAACTCCATTGGCATTGAACTTTTGTTCAAAACCAACACCTTGATTCTTCCGGTGCCTTCCTTGCTTGCGTACAATTTCCTCGAATTGCTTACTTCCGGCAAGGCTCTTGTAGACATCTTTCTCTATAATTCCCTTCAATAAACTATTTCCTTGCTCAAGTGTAACTTGGCTAAGAGAATCATTAGTGGAATCAAGAGAACTACTAGAAGCAACAATATTGGATTTAGCATAATTATTGTTACTACTAGAGGAAGAATCTTTCTTGTTCTTGTTACTAGACTTGACTTGAGGCATGTAAGTGGATAAGAGTAAACGCTTGGAAATGTAAGAAGAACTTTTCTTACGAAGATCATCATTGATTGCTTTTAAGAACTCATGCTCTTGCTCAAGGTTGAGCTTTTCAAAGCATAATTTCTCATGAGTCCTTAAAAGTTCTCGATGATCTCCTAAGATAGTTTCATGAGCTAACTTAAGATTGTTTAGTTCTTTAGTTAGAGATTCAATATTCTCCTTATAATTGTCATTCGTTTTATCTTGATTAGCATGATTAATTGACGTTTCATCACAGTATTCATCACTAGAGTTGTCAACAAGTAAATCATCATCACCTAACAAGTCGTCTTCATCACTATTGAAATCAACATACTCGGTGTGTGATACCTTTGGGCCATTAGCCATGAAGCATGTTCCAACTCCTTCATTTGTGAGTCAAATATGTCGTAGGAGTTGTTTGTCACAAGTGCTAGACCGGCAACACCTTCATCTTGAGTATATTCGGAGTTGGAGTGATAGCTTCTCTCAGAGTGGTTGTCGGAGTCGGAGCCGGATACCCATTCACCAACATGAGCTTGATGTCTTTGTTTTGTGTAGCTCCTTGATGACTTGTCCTTTCTTTCCGAATCCTTGCTTCTCCATGAGGGTCTTCGTTCATAACGATCATCTCTACTCCTTCTTTCTCTAGATGGTGATTCTTCTCTTCTACTTCTTCTCTTGGGAGAATCTTCTCTTCTCTTGTCGGGGGCCGTACACTCATTGGAATAGTGTCTGGGCCTTCCACAATTGTAGCAGTTTCGCTCTCGACTAGAAGATCTTCTGTCATTGTAGGACCTTGACTTGGAGCTTCTCTCTTTGTTTCTACTCTTGTAGAACTTGTTGAAGTTCTTCACCATTAAGCTCAATTCTTCATTGAAGGTTTGTTTCTCACTCGATGATGTGGGGCCTTCACATGAGGCTTTGTAAGCACCACTTGATTTGTTGTGAAGTTCCTCTTTATCCTTGAGTGACATCTCATGAGCAACAATTCTTCCGATGACTTCCGTTGGCTTGAGATCTTTGTAATTTGGCATCATATGGATCAATGTGCACACAGTATCATATTTTCCATCCAAGGCTCTTAGGATCTTCTTGATGATGAATCTATCAGTCATCTCTTCACTCCCTAAGCCGGCAATCTCATTTGTGATAAGAGCAAGCCTAGAGTACATTTCAGCAACACCTTCACCATCCTTCATTTTGAACTTGTCAAGTTGACTTTGAAGCACATCCAATTTGGATTCCTTGACAGAGTCGATACCTTCGTGCATATCAATCAAAGTATCCCAAATTTCCTTTGCATTCTCAAGACGGCTGATTTTGTTGAATTCTACGGGGCACAATCCGTTGAAGAGGATATCACAAGCTTGAGCGTTGTATTGCAGCATTTTCAACTCTTCCGCGGTGGCTTCACGGTTCGGTTCTTTCCCGTCAAAGAATTCACCTTGCAAGCCAATACACACAATAGCCCAAACGGCGGGGTTATGTCCAAGAATATGCATTTTCATCTTATGCTTCCAACTAGCAAAATTAGTGCCATCAAAGTAAGGACCTCTACGGTGATAATTTCCCTCGCTAGACGCCATACTCTCCTAGGTTGTGAAACCATGGCTATGACCGCCAAAAGCTATGGAAATCAAAGCAAATGGAAACCAAAGCTCTGATACCACTTGTAGGATCGAAAGCATGTCTAGAGGGGGGGGTGATTAGACTACTTGACCAAATAAAAATCTAGCCTTTTCCCAATTTTAGTTCTTGGCAGATTTTAGCTATCTTAGCACAAGTCAAGCAATCTCCACACAATTCAAGCAAGCATGCAAAAGAGTGTATGAGCAGCGGAAAGTAAAGCATGCAACTTGCAAGAATGTAAAGGGAAGGGTTTGGAGGATTCAAATGCAATTGGAGACACGGATGTTTTTGTCATGGTTCCGATAGGTGGTGCTATCATACATCCACGTTGATGGAGACTTCAACCCACTGAGGGTAATAGTTGCGCGAGTCAACGGAGGGCTCCACCCACGAAGGGTCCATGAAGAAGCAACCTTGTCTATTCCAACACGGCCGTCGCCCATGAAGGACTTGCCTCACTAGCGGTAGATCTTCACGAATTAGGCGATCTCCTTGCCCTTACAAACTCCTTGGTTCAACTCCACAATCTTGTCGGAGGCTCCCAAGTGACACCTAGCCAATCTAGGAGACACCACTCTCGAAGAAGTAACAAATGGTGTGTTGATGATGAACTCCTTGCTCTTGTGCTTCAAATGATAGTCTCCCCAACACTCAACTCTCTCTCACAGGATTTGGATTTGGTGGAAAGAAGATTTGAGTGGAAAGCAACTTGGGGAAGGCTAGTGATCAAGATTCATATGGTTGGAATGGAATATCTTGACCTCAACACAAGTGTAGGTGGCTCTCTCTTAGAAAATGTGTATTGGAAGTGTAGGTATGTTCTGATGGCTCTCTCCACGAATGAAGAGTGGGTGGAGGGGTATATATAGCCTCCACACAAAATCTAACCGTTACACACAATTTGCCAAACTCGATGGGACCAAATGGTTAAACTCGGTCGGACCGATTCAGCAAACCTAGCAACCTTTAGGATTTTCGGTGGGACTAAGATGCAACTCGGTAGGAACGATATGGTTAGGGTTAGGGCATAACGTAATCTCGGTGTGACCAATTACACAAACTCGGTGGGAGCAATTTTGGTAATAAGCTAACCAGAGAGTTGGTCAGGTAAACTCGGTGGGACCGATTCGCTCATCTCGGTGAGACCGAAATGTTACAAAAGGGAAACAGAGAGTTTACATTGCAATCTCGGTGGGACCGATCGCTCATCTCGGTAAGACCGAAACATTACGAAGGGAAACAGAGAGATTACAATCCCATCTCGGTGAGACCGAGATCCCTATCGGTGAGACCAATTTGCCTAGGGTTTGTGCCAGTGGCTATGACATTTGAAACTCGGTGGTGCCGGATAGAAAGAATTGGTGGGGCCGAGTTTGACTTTTGGTTTAGGTCATATGTGGATGTGGGAAGGTAGTTGAGGATTTTGGAGCATATCACTAAGCATTTTGAGCAAGCAAGCCATTAAGAAACACCTCATCCCTCCTTGATAGTATTGGCTTTTCCTATAGACTCAATGTGATCTTGGATCACTAAAATATAAAATGTAGAGTCTTGAGCTTCAAGCTTGAGCGAAACTTTTTTTCCTTAGAATCTTGAGGGATCCACTTTCCTCATCCATGCCATGCCATTCATTGTGCTTTTCCTGGAATATTAATCTTGGAATAATGTTAGCTCAATGAGCTATATGTTGTTAGGAATTACCAAAACCACCCAAGGATAGTTGCACTTTCAGGGGGGAGGGGGCTATTTGGCCGGTGGTGGCTGGCGGCTCAGGGGGGTGGAGGTTGAAGATGAACTGCAGGCCCTTGATTTCGTATCCAACGGCTGAAAATCGACTAACCAGAGATGAAAAAGTGAGTCGACTGATGTGTAGCCTCACCTCTAGTGCGTTAAGTTTTGACACTAAAATTTAGTTTCGACAGCAAAATTCAGTTTCAACAGTTAAGTTCAGTTTTGATAGTTAAATTCAGTTTCGATAGTTAAGTTCAGAGATGAGCGACTGATGCATTTTACATCTAGCACTTTGTGGTTATGTATTTTACGTCATCTATTGGAGATGCTATTAGAATTCCACTCAGGTTAACGTTGTCTCTCTTGTCCTGCTTTAGCCTCGTCGTCGTATAACTCATCGGAGCTGCTCCAACGAAGAAACCCTCCATCACGGCGGAGCAGTACCTCGGGCTCCATCTCCAGACGCCTAATATCTTCTTCCCCTCCTCCGACAGCCAAGTCAGCCAAAGCATCCTCACCGGCTAACCCAATCACGTTGAGATCGACATGGCTTCGCCAAAGAGGTTGTACACTTGTTGCATCTCTTTTTTACTCTACATGTTATATATATTGTCCACTGAGCACATAGAGTAACGCGAAATACGATTATTTTATCCTACTATATGACAAGCAGTGAGGTACGAGGCAACTTAGCTATCCGTGATGGACTCTCTTGAACACCATCATTACTTATCTCTGCGCATTTGAGCTGTGCATTTGTCGATGGCCCTGGGAGCTGAGCTAGTAAGGCAGTGGCCTGGGTCCAAACTAATAGAAGTAGCACAAAAACATTTTTAGTGTAGGCTTTTCCTTGCTCAAGCCTGCCTACTAGAATCGCCCGTGCTTGAAAGGAAAAGTGAATGAAAAACATAGGAATTGGAAAGTTTCCTATGGTACTACTTTTCATCAATTTGGTGCAAACGAATGTAGTAAAGGAAAACTTTAGGATTTGTTCCTTTAGTGTCTCCTTGAAAGAAAAACCATAGGAATTTTAATTTCCACTTGTCCTCCTTTTCAAATTCCTATTCATGAAGCACAAGGCTAAGAGATAGTAGCATAATAGCATTATAACCATACATTTTCTTGTGGTTTGACTTAATCTCACCATGCTTCTTTGCATCCTGTGTTCTTCCAATTCTTGTGAACCAAACAACCAGATTGGCAGAAATCATGTGTTTTTAAATTTTCTGTTTTGCACGTGCATTCCTATCCTATTCCCGTCTATTTCCTATCCCTGCATTGTTAGAATCCTCAAATTCAAATAAGCCCTTACACAATTACTTATGTTATAGATATGTGTCAAAGAAAACCTTATGTGATTTGTCCTGCTCCCTTGGTGCTTGGTTCCACCCAAGCTCAGCTGCTCCAACGACGGAAGGGTTCACCACATCAGGGATCCGCTCTCCGGACTATCTTTCGCCGCCTCTGATCTTGTTCCCCGCCGCTGGAAGCCATGACAACTGCATTACCATCATCAACTGAGCAGATGACCTTGAGGACTACACGGGTCCGCAAGTGAGGTTGCACTCTTCCGTGTCGTGTTTTCACCTATTAGACTCCGAGTCAGGTCCAAACTTATGCTGAAACTTGAGTTTTTAAATGGTTGTGGGGTACATATTGGGGCAGCAATCAGTACTATCTGTCTACTATCTGGTTAATCTCGGGTGTCTACTATGAGTTTCATGTTGGGTGCAAACAAACATTAAAGGAGCCACTATCTGTATTTTTAACTAAAGCTATTATCTGCCTGCTATCATTGGTTTTGGGTCTATCCATAGTTTGCTACCATCACTCTGGATTTGTGCATGCACTCCTTACATAATCTCACTATGTTTTATTCCTATGCATGTGAGTTATTGTACACAATGGAACTGGACAAGTAGAGGAAAAGAGATGAGCCTTGCGAGGCAATAGAATTTCATGCAGACGTCGCTCCATGGTGGGCACAAATGCAGCCCCCCTCCACCCATTTACCCCATGAGGTCTTTGCTCTAACTTGTCATGCTGATGTTGGTAATATCATGCATATGGTGCCTTGCATTGCTTATTGTATACATCAAAGATGTCATCTGTTTAGTTTAGACATGCTTTGTGTCAATGCCATATGTTCAGTTTCTTTATCGTATATGTGAACCATGCAATGCCATCTTGTTTAGCTAGGCATCACATATGTGAATTTTGCAATGCCACCCTGGTTAGCCAGTCATCTTATATGTGAATTATATCATGACATCATTTTTTATTACGTGTTAAATTTGTCAACAATTTTAGTACATTCAATTACTCTTCCTGTGCATCAGCCATTCAACATGGTCATGGAAAAATCTGGAGTGGAAACAAGGTCTTTAGAGCAGACAATGCTATCTGACAAAGTGCAAGTCTTGCTAGTTACAGATAGCTCCTCAGAGGAGGATACAGAGACAGATGACCAGTCCTATTCCCCCAGAGGTGCATGCTATAACTTGGCAGGGTTATGTTGCTCATATCATGCGTATGGTATCTTGCATTGCTATGTCATTTTCTTACTTTATACATGCTTTGTGTGAATGCCACCTGTTTAGTGTCTAATTACCATATATGTGAATTATGCAATGCCATCTTGTTGCAAGACATTATATATGTGAATTATGAAATGCTATCTTGTTGCAAGGCATTATATATGTGAATTATGCAATGCCATGCTCTTTAGCTAAGTGTCATATATGTGAATTATATCATGCCGTACTTTTTTTGTATTTCTCATTGCTTTTGTCAGCAATGTTTGTATATTCAACTGCTCTTCCTGTGCATCAGCCATTTAAATTGGTGGTGGAGAAATCTGGAGTGAAAACAAGGTCTTCAGAGAAGACAATGCTACCTGCTGAAGCAGATATCTTGCTGGTTACAGATAGGTCTTTAGAGGAGGATTCAGAGGCAGATGACCAGTCCTATTATCCCCCTGAGGTGGATGCTCAAACTTGACAGGGTTATATTACTCATATCATGCATATGTTGTATTGTAATACTTAGTTTTTACATCATATACATGATATTGAATGGCATCTCCTTCATTGACACACCATATATGCGATTGTCCTCTGCTCACTTCCTTAGTATATAAATCATATATTTGAATTATATCATACCATGATGTTTACAGAGACAACATGTATCTGAATTATGGCATGCCAACCCATTTTATAAAGACATAATATAGGTATATCCTCTCATCCTCTTTACATAGTCATCATATTTTGAATTATGTCATTCTATCCGTGAATTATATCATGCCATCATGTTTCCATTGACGACATGTTTGTGATTTATGGCATGCCAACCACTTTAATAGACACATCATATAGTTATATCATGTCATCCTGTTTACATAGTCATCATATTTTGAAGTATGTCATTCTATCCTGTTTAGTTAGCCATCATACATGTGAAATTGTGTCATGCTATCCTGCTTAATTAGCCATCATATATGTGAAATTATGTCTTGCTATTCTGCTTGGTTAGACCACATAAATGTGAATTATTTCATGCCTTGTTTTCTTCCCTACTATCTATTGCACTTGTCTATCTTACAATGTATGTACATTCAATTACTTTTCTTGTTTATCAACCATTTCAATTGGAGGGGGTGATGGCAGTATCTGTGGGAGTAAAAACACGGTCCTTAGAAAAGATCGTGCTACCTGTCGATAGAGATAGAACCACAGTTGTACTTGCCCAAGAACCAGCCCCACCACACATAACCCAAACTCACGCAGATTGTACCCTACCCAGTTGGACAGAGAACTAGCTATAGCCCTTCTAACCACAACCCTAGCAGATATTAACCCAGTTCCCGTTGACACAGCACCGTCTCCACCATAGAGCACCCAAACACGAGCAGTTAGTAAGGCAACTGCAATTCCCAAAGCATGAGGACCACCACTCCGAACCCCAAGTCAATGCTTAAAGCAGAAGAAGAATTGTTCCCAGGTCAGGTTCCGTAGTTATGGTTCATACTACATTGCTCTTGCATCACTGTATTTACTCATACCAACTAATTTCAAATTTGAAGGATGCAATTGAAACTCCAATGGCGCAACAGGTATGTTTTAAACCTGTTTCTTTAACGTGTTTGATGTTTTAACTTTCTCTATGTTGATTCCAGTTTCAATTGAATAAACAGTTATGTTCTCATGCCATGCACATTACAAGTGTCGTTACTGCTATGTAGTTTCCCACGCTTATATTCTGTCTATGCTGCTTTGTCTTAAATAGATATGCTTCGAACTGTATCTATCTTGATTTGGCAACATAAACTAGAATGATATAGGCCATACAGTGACCATACTACATAGATATATGTTTGTTTCATGCTGTTATCTTGTCCACCTTACTACTGAACTGGTTTACCAAAATGAGCTTCATATACTAAATTGTAAACCTATAATGTGTTTGTTTGTTTCTCTTTTACAACGCAGATAAAATATTGGAGAAGAGTACCCCGTTATGCAATGGGAAAGGAAGTAATGCAGATAAGGTTCAAGATAGTGAGACATCCCCAAGGTCTCCAAGAAAGCCGATAAAAACTATATTGAAGACACTGAGACAACCCCAAAGTCTTGTCTTGATGTAGTGTTCGAGTTACTGGCTACTACTACTGGCACCAGCTCTTCGAACTCGCTGCCTGAATCAGTTCGGCTTCTTGAGTCTCAACTTCAAGTTGAAAGACATCGATCAGATGTTATGCGACAGGAAGCCGAAGGACTGAGGAAGTCCCTGCAGAATTCATATGCATACTTTTTCGTGCAACAACAAGTGCTGGAGGATTTAAGTGCCAAACAAGATAAAGTTAATAAGCTTGCTAAGCATCTTGCCAGCATTATAGGTACCCAGGATATTATTTCTTGAGCTCTTCTGAAGTGGTTTCAGTTCTGGACTTGTTTTGCTGCGGCGTTTATCTGCTGCTTTGTTCCTTATATTTGCACTGGTGGCGAACTTTGATGCCGAGTGGATGTAATATGTGTAATAGCCGTGATAGCCTAGCGTAAGTTGCTTGTTCCTTATTGTCTTGTTTATTTGTTTTCTTGTAGTCAGTGCAGTTCTTTTTCCACGGTTTGCTAGTGGCCGCAATAACCTATTTTTTAAAACTAGGTCACAATAACCATGGGCTACATATTTACTGTAGTTAACATGGGCCTCCTACGGGCCGTAGAAACAATGGTCCTTCTATGGGGCGTACAAAAAATGGTCCTTATACGGGCCGTAGACACAATGGGCCTTCTACGAGACGTATCATCAATGGGCCTTCTCCGGGCCATATGATTGGTTGGCCAAACATGGGCCTATAACAGACCACATTATGGACGTAAATGGGCTAGAGTTGAAATCGTCCATTCATGAGCCGACCATAACGGGTCGTCGTTAATCGGTCGTATTTGATGACGCTATGAAAATGGCCCAACATATTAACAGGCCACAAACGGGCCGACTGTAACCACAAGCTGAATTTGGCCTACAAGCAGAAAATGACAGTAACGGGCCGTAAGTAAACGAGTACTGGAAATGAGTCCAAGAATAAATGGGCCCTGAGAAGGCCGAAAGATAACATGGGCTGGAAATGGCCCAACGGAAGAATGGGCCATTAATGGGTATAAAGTGATACACTGTTCATTACGGGCCAGATTCACCACGTGTCGTTAATGGGCTGAGGGTTACTAAGGGCCTCATATGGGCCGAAAGACGTCATGGGCCATACATGGGCCGGAATTTAAAACGGGCTGGAATTATATTGGACGGCCCAAATGATGCTACTGGGCCTAATTCGGAGAGGCCGTAAACGGGCCCTGGGTTAGCGAGCTGTAAATGGGCTATATGCGAACATGCCGCTAACAGGCTTGCCGTGGGCCAGCCCACCACCTTTTGACCAAGTCAAACGGGCCAGCCTTTTCACAGGAACGGGCCTCTGTTAGGCCGTGCCACATGTCGACGTATCATAGGCGCTTTGGGTCCAATGAGTGGATGACATCTGTCCCAACTCTGAGCCGACACGTGTTTCCTCCAGCCAATGATGATTTTACATGTGGAAAATCCCCGTTGGTCGGGGCTGTTAACGGGTTATCGGATCCAAAACCGGACCCGATAGCTTAACGGCGTTCCATTATGGTGGATGCCATGTGTCAGTCACCCTTGACGAAAGCACTTCTATGACGCGCGATTTATCATCATGGAAGTGGACACTTCCGTGATGATAATTTTGCTAATGTCATGGAACACTTCTACGACAGCACAGGTATGACTATGTTGATTTTGTCATAAATTCGTCATGGATGTACATGCATGACAGAAAACGTGACCTACTGTGACAAACACATATCATCACGGAAGTGTATTTTTTTGTAGTGTAGGTAGCTGTAGAGTGTCTCCACTGTACTAGTAGTAATTGTTTCTCTGGGCCCAAGAGAAAATAGCCCATCCACCCTAGTAAATAATAAAATCAATTCAAAATCCCATATATTTACTTAATGAGAGATGCTAGCCAGCACGCCGCCCCCAAAAAACATGCACGCTCTTCTTCATCGTCACTCCCACCACCTCACGTCAGCTCACTCCACTCATACCCCCAAATTCCTCTCCTTGGTCCTACAGAAAACCCGAGCTCTCCTTCTTCCTCAATACTACAGAAAATCCCATTTCCCCTTCTTCACTTGCACTACAACTAGGCTCGTCATTCGTTACTTTGCTCAAATCCATGAGCTCGACGCAACAACCTCGAGGAAAATGTAGTCGGCTGACCCCAGCGCCAAGAAGATGAGGCTCCAACCAGCGGCGATGCCTGTTATAGATCCCGCACTCAGCAGCACAGGCAGAAGCGGCGAGCCCGCCCCCACCGGATCCCAAGAACCCGTAGAATCTCGGGTGGACCGCATCAGCGATCTCCCGGACGCCATCCTTGGGGGATTCATCTCACTTCTCCCCACCTAGGATGGCTGCCGCAGCCAAGTCCTCTCAACTCAGTGGCGCCCTATATGGCGCACCATGAAAACCCAAAAGTATAGGGGATCGCAACAGTTTTTGACGGTAGACTATTCAACCCAAATATATAGATTCGACACTAGGGGAGCCAAAGAATATTTGTAAGTATTAGGAGTTGAGTTATCAATTCTACCACAGTAATATGATAGTTTTGATAGTAATGACAATAGCAATAGCAACAGTAACAATGATAGCGGTAATTTTGTAGCAAGTGCAACAGTAACAATAGCAGTAGTAACTTACCAGAAACAATCTGATAGAAATTCGTAGGAATTTTATCGGCGATTTGTTGGATGATATTCATCATGTGACAGTCATAACCTAGGGCGATACGGCTCTAGCTTCAGTTCAAAAATATAATGTAGGCATGTATTCCGTAAATAGTCATATGTGCTTGTGGAAAAAACTTGCATGACATGTTTTGTCCTACCCTCCCGTGGCAGCGGGGTCCAATAGGAAACTAAGGGATATTAAGGCCTCCTCTTAATAGATATCCCGAACAAAGCATTAAGACATGGTGAATACATGAACTCCTCAAGCTACTATCATCACCAGGAGTGGTCCCGACTATTGCCACTCTGGGGTGGCCTGATCATAACACGTACTAGGTGACTATAACTTGCAAGATCAGATCTAGAACATGGATATAATGGTGATAACATAAATGGTTCAGATATGAAATCATGGCACCCGGGCCCAAAGTGACAAGAATTAAGCATGGCAAATTCATAGCAACAACAATCTCAGAACATAGTGGATACTAGGGATCAAGCCCTAACAAAACTAACTAGATTACATGATGTATCTCATCCAACTCCTCACCAACCAGCGTGCCTATGAAGGAATTACTCACTCCCGGTGGGGATCATCATGGAATTGGCGATGGAGAAGGGTTGGTGATGACGAAGATCCCCCTCTCCGGAGCCCCAAATGGACTCCAGATTTGGCCTCCTGATGAATAACAGGAGGTGACGACGGCTCCATCTCGTTGAACGTGATAATTATTTCTAACTGATTTTTTCTAGAAATATGGGATTTTATAGCGTCGGTTTCAGGGTCTGCGGGGCCACTAGGTGGGGACAATACAGCTGCACGCGCCTGGGGGCAAGCGCGCCCTGGTGGGTTGTGCCCACCCAGGTGCCCTGCTCCGGTGGTTCTTAGCACCAGAAATTCCCTTTTATTGTATAAAAACACCTTGCAAAGTTTCGTTCCATTCCGAGAACTTTTATTTTTGCACAAAAACAACACCATGGTAGTTCTGCTGAAAACAACATCAGTTTAGGGTTAGTTTCATTCAAATCATGCAAATTAGAGTCCAAAACAAGAGGAAAGCATTAGGAAAAGTAGATACGTTGGAGACGTATCATCTCCCCCAAGCTTAAACGTTTGCTTGTCCTCAAGCAATTCAGTTGATAAACTGAAAGTGAAAAAGAAAAACTTTTATGAACTATTTTGCTCTTGTTTGCATAAATAAGCTTAAACAACACCCAGGTTTTTAGCCAACATTATAACTAACCATGCCGACAATAACTCTTAAAAATTATATTAACTCATATCAATGACATAGTCAGCTAGCGAGCAATAATAAGATATCTCAAATAGCAACATGTTGTGAAACAACCATGATATAATATGACAATATTGGTATCTCGCTAGCCCTTCCCGAGACCACAAAACATAAATGGAGAGCACCTCCAAAGTTCAAGCAACGACTAAACATTGTAATTCATGGTATAAAAGATCCAGTCACGATGCACCCAACATTAGCTACCCATAATGCATCAGCATGACAGCATAGCTCTCAGGTTCTGGCGCTTATTTTAGAAGGTGATGACACAACATGATAGTAAATAGATTGTCCCTTCGTAGAGGGAAGCAGTGATTTGCAGAGGTGCCAGAGCTTAAGTTTTTACAACAGAGGTAAATGATATTTTGAGACATGCACCCTTCTTATTTACTTCATGACCATCAGTTATCAATATATTCCATGCTACGCGTTCTAGCGGCGGTTCCCAAGCGATAAAAGCAAAGGTTTACTCCCCCTCCCCCAACAATCACACTCTACGGCTTGTCCGAAACAATGGGTGCCGTCCATACTAACAATATTCTCGGGGGAGTTTTGTTTAATTATTTGCAATTTGAGTTTGGGACCGGCAATCCCTATTACCGCCCTTTTTCTCGTGCAGTGGCAAGTGAATAAACACTCAACCTGAGAATAACCCACTTAGCATGGAAGATACCGACCACCTCCTATCGTTCCATGAACGATCCAGGCATATAAAAAGGATATTTATTTGAAGTTTTTAGAGGTGGCACATGCAAATTTACGTAGGACGTCAGGGTAATACCGCATATAGGTAGGTATGGTTGACTCATATGGAATAACTTGGGTTCAAGTTTTTGATGTACAAGAATAATTCCCACTTAGTACAGGCAAAGACGAGCAAATAGATTGAGAAGCGGCCAGGTAGAGAGAAACAACGGTCATGAACATGCATTATGAATAAGTAACATTGCACACTAGCATGAGTAGGATATGAAAACCATGAACATAAATATCATAGAGGCTATGTTGTTTTTGATTCTACTACATGCATGAACATGTGCCTAGTCAAGCCACTCGAACATTCAGAGGAGGATACCATATCATCATACTACATCACAATCATTTTAATGCAATGTTGATATCCAAGATAAATCATTATCCACTCCTAGCTACTTATGCATGGCATGAGAAACTATAATATCTAATTTTCATTGCAAACATGTTTGATCATAATGGGCTGAAGCATGGATACTAGGTTAAACATATTTACAAAAACAGAACAAGTCGAGTTCATACCCGTTTCTCTCTGCCACGGCCAGTTCATCGAATATCATCATTATTGCCTTTCACTTGCACGACCGAACAATATGAAAATAATAATAGTGCAAGAGTGTCGTGGACTAAGCTAGAATCTGCAAACATTTTATTCAAAAGGAGAAGACAAGGTAAAATGGGCTCTTTCTTAGATCAACAATTATGCATATGAGAGCCACTCATCATTTTCATCATGGTCCTCTCCTCGGTATGACTCAAATAAAAAGCAAAGAAAATCATATAAACATACTGAAATATTTTTGGAGTTTTTGGTTTTCTTGAACAAGCAAATAAGCAAAAACAAGAAAAGCTATTTACATGGGAAAGCTCCCAACAAGCAAAAGAAGAACAAGGAAATATTTTTGGTCTTTCTTTTTAGTGCTACAGCTAACTACTCTGGAAAGAAAAATAAAAAGAAGCAGGAACTATTTTTTAATTTTCTCAAAGTTTTTCAAACACACAAGAAGAAAGCGAGAAAATAAATTTAACATGGATGATACAATGAAATATTGGGGACACCGATAACTGGAATGAAATTTGTGAACATGAATGTAATGTCGGTGGAAATACATACTCCCCCAAGCTTCGGCTTTTGGACTAACTTGGTCTAGGGCCACTTGAAGAAGCTGTGGGGTCCTATGTTCAAATGCTAAGGAGCTGGCACCTGAGGATCCCACTGATGAGGCTCCGCCTGTGCTGCAGCTAGGTTGTTCCGGTAGGCGACGATGTCCTAGGGCATAATCATGTATCTTCCCCTGGCAAAAGGATCAAACAAAGCAAGTGCAGGAACTGGAATAATATGATGAGTGTTCTCACTAAAAACAAGGTTATAAGGAATAGGGATGTTAGGAAAATTGCGTGCAATAAACTGGTGGTGTTCCATGGCCGCATGATCTAGTTAAACCTTGGGCGAACGATAATCATGCTAGCGTATCTGAATGTTAAAGTGAGTCGCCAAGCGAGTAGCATAAATAGCACCATGTATTTTTCCCTTGGATCCATTAATGTGGAGGCGACGTGCCACGATAGCTCCTAGGCTATAAGTGTTGTCGCCGTGAAGTGCGCCATGCAAAACAGCGAAGTCTGGCGCATTGAATGCACCTACTTTCTCTCTAGAAAGCAAACACTTAGCAATAAATAAATCAAAGTAATGCAAGGCAGGAAAGTGTATGCTAGCGGCGGTGACACCTGAGACCCCTCTCTCATCCCCCACTATAAGAGTGTGGTAAAAGCCATCAAACTCCATAGGTATAGGCTCAACTAAACTCCTGTTAGAAGGGATCATGCACATGTCACAAAATTTAGTAAGTGGTATCTGACAGGTTTATTCCTAGGAAGAAAACAAAAACTTTGCAGGGGATTATTCCTAGTAAGGAAACAAAAACAACGCCATAGCAGTTCTGCTGAAAACAGCGTCAGTCCGGGGTTATTTTCATTCAAATCATGCAAATTAGAGTCCAAAACAAGAGGAAAAGTGTTAGGAAACGTAGATACATTGGAGACATATCACGCCAAGCCCCTTAATCTCGACTGTCGTTAGCTAGCTCCCTTTAATGATTTTGAACTCCCCGGAGCCATCGTCTCCTCCTACCAGGCCTCCATTCGATGCCTCTGCATCCTGGCATGCTACCTGAGCATGCCCTGCACAGTGGATGCCTGGCTGACATCCCCTGAATTTATAGAACAATAGCTACTTGAGTTCTACTATTCCCCAGAAATCACGTACCACATACTGAACACCATGTACTTGTGCCCTCAGCACCGATGTCCAGACACCATGTACTTGCTCTTTTGACACTCTTTTTTTAGATCTTAGCTGTTTTCAATCTTCATGTATATTTAGGCAATATGACGGGGTAAGAAAGTTATAACTAATAGGTGGTAAGAACTGGGATTTTCTCACTTCTCATGACATGCAATTGAAGACAATAATGCTGGAATGATATGTAGCTGACCATGCAAACACTAGATTTGTCACATTCTTCCTGCTGAATGCAAAGTTACTATTGTCCATCAGGCTTAAGTATATTAGTAGCATGGTTTTGATGGATGGGTATGTTGAAGAGCAAATAAAGGAGTTTCAGGTGGACAAAAGGGCTTCTGAACGTGCCGGGCTTCTATTTACAACATCTTGTGGTCATAATCCATTAAATTTTACGACCCAGGATGTTCACTCTATGGACATGACCGATCCATTTGACGGAGACTACCGAAAATAGTGCTGGAGTTAGATGTTGTTGCCCTTTTCAATCTGGATTTTGTCTAAACCTGATGAACAATTAACCCTCGTGCTTTTGTATAGTTTGTAAGCTGGAGTTAGATGTTGTTTCCCTTTTCAACATGGCTGTGACTGCCATTTTTTCTTTGAAACAAGGCAAATGGCTTGCCATTTGTTTGATTAAGAGAGAAATATTGTAACAAATCCAACCAAGGGAAATAACATCACTCTCGCCGGCTGCTTGAGCTCACTATGCAGTACAAAACCCAAGTGCTTAGCCCCCACTAGCACCCACAAACTTATTTTGAGCTATCACACCAAATGGGCTGTAAATTTTCATAAGAAAGGTTGTCTGGCTGTGACAGATTTGGATTCTGACATTTGGTACTCATGAGGAAAAAGCCTATCCAAGGTGGTGTCGACTTACTAGTCAACAAACGATTCTGCCTACCAGCCGTTGGATTGATATCCAACATCTGTCGTGTATCTTCTATCTCTTGTCTGCTTCCTCCAGCCGCCCAAACCAAACCACCCCGTCGGTTCACCTGCTCCTGCATCCCACGACTGGTTGTGCCTCCACCGCCCTACTGTACCCTCAAACGTTGGCTAGTCCATCCCTCTATTCCCCCACACGTACTGTTATTCTGGCGACGTCTGCCCAAACACGCACCCGCACCCGCACCCGAACCAGTCAACCCTCATACTCCCCTCCGCCCGCGAATAGACCGGTGCATCTTCCATGGCTCCTGTCCGTTCCGTCCAAGGCCTCACAGTCGTCATCCGCCTTGGTTTTCTCACCGTGCGTGGTGCGCCGCTGTCACAACCCTAAAATTTTGCTTGTAAATAGTTGCATCAGAGTGCATTATGCATCATGTCTAAATTCCAATGAAATTGAATTGAGGGAATTCTCAAGCCTCAAAAATCTTTTTAAAATGATCAACATTGAAATATTTCAAATGAGCTCAATAAAAATGTTCCTGTTAATCTCTGAAGATATTGGCAAGAGCTAAAACTCAAACCAATATTTTTTGAATCTAATAAATGATTATTTTTGGAGTTTGAATCAAACCAATAATTATTTGAATTGGATATATATTCATAATAACTAGTTTATGAATCCAATAATTCTGAAAAATGGTGAGTGGCTCTGAATATAATATATCTAGCCACATGATAATTCTCAGAAGCTAAGAAAATGGTTTGGTTTTTCAACTAAACCAAAACAATTTGTAGAAATAGAAAACAAAACAGAAAAGGGAAAGGGAAAGGTTTTACCTGGCCTTACCTAAAGTCGGCCCAGTTGGCAGCCCAGCCAACAGGCCAGCCCACCAGAGCCGCCACCATCTCGCACCTCGTGCCAGAAGGACGCGAGGCATGTGGCCACTGCGCACCGGCACACGCCCATGCCACCTCCACCTTGCCTGCGTGCCCCCTCGGCGGCCTGGACGACCCTGGAGTCGCCACGCACCCCCCTCTACTCTCACCCAAGACCTCTACCCCCCTCTACTCTCTCTCTTTCACGGCTGCCCGAACAAGCCGGAGTGTGCCGCCGCAAAGCACTGTGCCCACCGCCGTCCCCTTGCACCGTGGCCATGACCTCTAGCTTCGCATCGACGCCGTGAAGCTCCAAGCCGAACAACGCGCCCGCGGATGCCCTACAGCCTCGTCACCGTCGCCATCTTCCTCATCCGCTCCGACGAACACCGTCGACCGATTCATCATCGTCCAAGCTTCCCCAGCCTCGCTGTCGCCTCTGCCAGCCCCTACGTGAGCCACTCTCCATTTCCCCCTGGAATCCCCATCGTTTTCTTTCCCTAGCCAACTTTTCCACCTTGGCCGAGCACCGCCGTCTGCCATGGCCGATGAGGTTCTTTCCCCTGAGCACCTCCGCTTGTTCCAGTGGCACCAGCGAGCTCCCTGAGCTCCTAGGAATTCGCCCAGCCGCTTCGCTTGCTCGCTAGCTAAGCATAGCACCCCGCCGTGCTAAGCCGTAGCTCCGGCCGCCGCTTCTGCCCACCGCCGTCGCCGCAACACGCCGTCCCCAGCAACCTTGCTTGCACCGATGGATGCGGTCAACTGCCAGCTTTCCAACGGGACCGACCGCGGCCCAAACCGCTGCCTGTAGCGCGAGCCCGAGCAACTCCGGCGACCCTCCGCCGTCGGCTTTGGTCGTCGGCGTTAAGCTGTCGATGTGGCACACTTAATTAGCCTAATGACAATCTAATTGACCTCCTAGGTCACTAACATCGGGCCCCACGATGAGTCAAAGCTGAGTCAATGCGGGGTTAAACCAGAGTTTAACTCTGTCTCAATGACATGCGGGTCCCACCCGTCAGGTTTGACCATGGTTGATTGCTGACATCACTATGACACACTGCTGACGTCATAAATACATTTGCTGGGATTTTCTTATTCAGAAATAAATCTGAAAATTCCATAAAATGTTTAAACTTCAAAAAATCATAGAAAATATTCTATAACTCCAATGGAAATAAGTTATATATGAAAAATTATCAGAAAAATCCAATCTATCCATCTGTATCATTTTCATGCATGTTAAAACAACTTTTGGCTACTGTTTAGGCCAAATCAAATGAATGGCATTTAAATAACCATATGTGGAGTTGAATTTGAACCTTGGGTTCAAACCAACTTCATTTACTTGTGTTGCTAGTTGCATTAGCTCAATGAAATTCGTATTGCCATGTCATGATCATGCATCATACTGTCGCATTGCATTGATTGTGTTTCTTCTTTTTTTGTCAGTGCTTGTCCCCTTTCAGCAGACGTTATATCGACGCTGTGATCATTGACACTGATGAAGACCCAATGCTATCTTTAGAAGTGCCAGGCAAGCAAACCCCCTTTTTCATTCCGATACAATCCCACTCTCTCGCTCCTGCTCTCTTTTACTACATTAGGACAACAAAGATTCACCTGTTACATGGTGCGGTAGCTGAACCCTTTTCCTCTGCATGACCTATCATTGCCAAAGTAAATAGATGAAACCCACTAGCACGAGTAGGAGTTGTTTGAGCCCTGATGTGCCTTCTCATTCATGCTTGTTTGTCATGCCTTCTACTTCTTAGAGTCGAGTCAGGTCTGATTCATTGGGGATGAATTGGAATGGTGATGAACATGTCCTACTGTGTGTGAGCTAAGTGTGTGATCACGATTTGGTAAAGGTAGCGGTGAGAGGCCATGTAGGAGTACATGGTGGGTTGTCTCATTGAAGACGTCCTTAGGAACTGAGTTATGTGTTTGTGATCCATGAACAGCTACTACCACACATTGGAATGCTTAAGTGCCCCTCTCGACTTATTAATCAACATGATCTCTGTCCAGGAGTTGCAACTAGTTTCTGGTGTTTGTAGGTAGTGTTAGTAGTCTACCAAGTGGCACCTGGTACAGGTGGGCTTGGGACAGACTAGGCACCATGGCATGATGTACCAAGTGTAGAACCATCCATCGAGGCGGGCTTGGGAACCCTACACACGTCGTTTGGGGCCGTGAGCGACACCCCAGCCGGATGTCCTTGCGGATGGAACCCGAAGAGGTGATAAACCTGGACTAGAGACTTGTGTGGTTAGTCAGGTCGTGGCCGACTCCTTCACCAGGCTTCCGTTTGAAGGTTGCCAAGATACACGGCGTGTACATGGTGTAAGTGGCGAGAGCGTGTGTGAAGAAGTACACCCCTGCAGGGTTACCATCATCTATTCGAATAGCCGTGTCCGCGGTAAAGGACTTCTGGGTTGCCTGTACAGTTCATAGACAAGTGAAAGTGGATACTCTAAAATGCGCAAGATAAGTGTGAGTGCTATGGATGGCATTCTCGTAGGGAGACGGGAGCGGATCCATAGTGGTGTATTGATATGGTGAACATGTGGACTCATGTGCGCCACCTCAAAAGAGTTACTTGCAGTCGTAGTTCAGGATAGCCACCGAGTCAAAGCTGGCTTGCTACAGTTAAACTCCACCACCCCCTTTGTTGATACCGATGCATATGTAGCTAGTTTTGATGTAAGTCTTGCCGGGTACATTTGTACTCACGTTTACTTAACTTATGTTTTTGCAGAGAGACTTCAGTCTCACTAGTAGTTCCGCGTGGACTTCAACATTTAGCTTGTTACCTCAGCTACGATCTTGTGCCCTCAGCAGGGTCTTGTAGACAGTCAGGCTTCTTAGCCTTTTTCTTTTGTAGTTGTCTGTACACAGACAAGATAAGCTTCCGCATGTGCTTGTTGCTTGTATGACATGAATGCTGGGTCCTCATACCGATGTTTTTAATATATGGCTCTTCGGAGCCTAATGAATAAATACTTTGAGTTGTAGAGTTTTGTTGTGATGCCATGTTGTATTTACACATATCGAGCATATTGTCTGTATGATTGAAATGCTTGGTATGTTGGGATCCGAGAACCTAGTTGTTTATCCTTGGTAGCCTCTCTTATTGGGAAATGTAGTCTAGTGCGTCCACTGAGCCATGGTAGTCTGCTACAGCCTATTTTATCGGAGTCCTGCTAGCCCAGTTACTACTGCCCCGGAACACTTAGACTAGCCGGCATGTGATCGACTTCGTTCCTGTGTCTGTCCCTTTGGGGAAATGTCACACGGTGATTTCCAGAGTCCTGCTAGCCTGCTACGGCCCGGGTACTCGGAGTCCTGTTAGCCCAGTTGCTACAGCCCATATTCACACGTTGGTGACCGACACGTTCAAGACTGGGTCATGTATGCCTGTCCCCGTAAGGTAGTGCCACTTTGGGTTCACGACTAGTCATGTCGGCCCGGGTTCTCTGTCATATGGATGCTAGCAACACTATCATATACGTGAGCCAAAAGGCGCAAACGGTCCCGGGCCAGGTATGGTGGCACCCATGGGAATACCGTGCGTGAGGCCACAAAGTGATATGATGTGTTACATGCTAGATCAATGTGGCTTAGGATCGGGGTCCCGACTGCCGCCGTCTGGCATTGTCAACATGGTCAACAACCGAGAGGAATAAGGAGATGACTGTGGATGGAGAGGCTGACAGTAGGGAGCCACTAGGGTCATGGCAGTATGCAAGCAAGTGCCTCATTATTAGAAGCCAGAAAATGGTTCCTATTAATGGTTGGACATCTGGGGCCCATGCCATTGTCAGCTTAGTCAATAAACAAGAGGATTACACAACGAGCGGCTGACAGCAGAGACCCAGCAGGTCGCGCAGTTGTTATTTATTTATTTTAGGAACAAGCAATTGCTATTTACTAGTTTTAGAGACAAATTAGGGTAACAACGGGGTTGTGCGGGCCCTTCCCAACCAGTCCACTTTTATGATGGCTTTAGCTTCTAGGAAGGACTTCAATAAACCTTTCTTTTATGAGGTGGTTTTTATTGCAGCCTGGAACATCTGGACACAGAGGAATGGGAAGATTTTCAGAAATGACGATCCTAGTTTCAGATCTTGGAGGAAGAATTTTGTGCATGACCTTTCTTTGTTATCACACAGAATCAAATGTAAATATAGGGATAGTCTTTTAGCTTGGATAGATTCTCTCCCCTAGCTCTCTTTGTAAGTATTGTAATTTATTTCCTCTTGTTTTCTCTCTTTTGTATAGTGATCCTCTATTATTTTTGATGAATAAAGAGGTGTGAGGCTGTTGCCTTGCAGTATGTAGTAAAAAAACGGGGCTGTGCGGGGGCTGTGGCCCGTCTAACCAGGCTTTTATTTTATGTTTACCACATGATGAGCCTAGTTGTGTTTTTTTCTTTCTGAAAATGGCTACCCAGTTCTACCTTTTTTTAAGGAAATACCCAATGGAGGCCTACTTGCTTTCTCAACCCTGCTAGGCTGCAAATCTTTCAAGGCAAAAGCGATGTATTGGCTTGCCCAGAAAATGAAGTAGTAAGAAATGGGATTTAAATCTTAAAAACACAGGCAATTAGTTTCAAATATCTTTTTTAAGATTTCGAATTTAATTGTTTTTTTGTTGGGAAAATTATGTTTGATTTTAAATTGTTATAAATTTATTATTTTTAAATTAGTTTGAACGTGATTCAAAATTTCGGGATTAAAAACAGTTCGAACCGCACCGAAATATGAAAATTTCGTTGAAGTTGTAACCATGGCCAGAATATGGGCTGTAATGAATAGAAAAAGAATATGGGCTTCAAAAAAATTCTTAAGAATTAGCCAGTGGGCTATACATTGATTAGCAATAATGGCAGATGGGTTGTATGTTGTTTTCCGCATATTTGAGGCTGACTTGTCGTCCTACTAGGTTGACGCGTACGCTTTCCTAAAAAAAGGTTGATGTGCACGCAAGGCCCTGTTAACTTAGTTACCACATGAGACCAGTGATTGTTGGATGTCCATCGGCCATGGTGCTTCTTCAATCTGTGATCTTCCTGCTCGAGCCGCTCAAACCAGCGCCGGCGTGACTGCCTGGTCCCTCCTCAAGTGGCCGGCTGTGCAGCCGCGCAGGCCTCACCGCACCACTCTACTCCTATTGTTGGCCTGGCCATCCCTCTACTAATCCACAACTGTTGTTATTCTCCGGTGACGGCAAGTGAACTAGTAAACCCTCATACTCCCCTCTGTGTGGGAAACAACTGTTGAGTCTTCCATGGCTCCATGTCGTTCCCTTCCTAGGCCTCGCCATTGTCCACCACCCTAGTGCTGTCGGTGCGGCGTGGTCAACATGGTCAACAAACGACATCCATTAGAAGAGAACTGTACATGGAGAGGCTAACAGTTTTCCATGGCCGCATGCAAATAATGATTCCTCCACCTGACAGCGGGGACCCACCGGAAGGGCCTTTGTATTTCACGTAGAAACGTTCCTCCCGCTGACAGCTTGGACCAACCAGCTATATCTTCACATGCAAGGAAGTGTCTCCTTATTACGCACAAAAAAATGAATACTCCCCTAGCTAGCTGGGACCCACCATATTTCGAGGCTAACTTGTGGGCCTACTAAGTTGACGCGGACGGAGGGCTTTGTCAACTTAGTCAATATAAAGGATTCTAGCTGTAGTGATCGTACGATGTCCATCCAACGACCATCCTGCTTCTTCAACATCTGGTCTTCTTGCTCCAGCCGCCCATACCAGCGCCGGTAGTGCTGCCTGCTCCTGCCTCCGGTGTCCGGCTGTGCTGCCGTGCAGGCCCCACCGCCCCATCCTACGCCCATCGCTGGCCTAGCCATCCCTCTACTCACCCAGACCTCCTATTATTCTCTGGGGATGGCAGCCTCACACTGCAGCCGAACTAGTAAACCCTCATACTCCCCTCCGGGTGGGAAACAACTTCTGAGTCTTCCCTAGCTAAGGGTCATTCCCTTCCTAGGCCTCGCTGTCATCAATCGCCTTGGTGCTCTCGGCGCGGCGTGGTCAACGTGGTCAAGGAATGACTTCCATCAGAAGAGGACTGTCCGTGGAGAGGCTGACAGGTGGGTCCACTGCCGCAACAAGGAAGTGCCTCCTTATTACGTGCAAAATAATGATTCCTCCACCTGATAGCGCGGACCCATCGGAAGGGCCTTTGTATTTTGCAAAAAAAAAGTTTCCCCTTGACAGCTGGGACCCACCACATATATCCTCGAACGCAAGGAAGTTGCTCCATATTAGGCGCAAAAAAATGATTCTTCCCCCTAATAGTTGGGACTCACTAGCTATATCTTCGCACGCAAGGAAGTGCGCCCTTATCCTCCCTGATAGTTTGGACCCACCCGATCAAAGCGTACATAGCCATGTCTGTCTAGTCGCGAATGTGTACGTACATACTGGTCGATCGTTCTCCCCACAATGATGAACCACGGCCGAGCAAGCAGCGGTATGTGTAGTGGCAGACGCCCCAACGTCGGAGTTCAGGTAGTCCAGTCTAAACCGTATACACGTACGTACAACCAGATGCCAAAAAATAAGGCCACGTACGTACATGGAGGCGCGGTCTCGAACGCCTACTCACGCATTCGTATGGCCAGGTCTCAAGTACATGGAGAGGCAACGGACGGCAGCAACGACATCCTGTTCATCGGAAGCTAACTGGCTGGGTCAAAACAGAGAAACGGCAGCGTGCTCATCGGGAGGCAATGAAATGCGGCTTGTTCATCAGGAGCCAACCATCTTGGATGGAACAGCCGAAACGGGGTCTGGTGTACCACAAAACGGAGGAAACAGACTTGTGTTTTAGCTCCTACGGTCGAAACGGCATGCTATTTCTCAAGAGGGGTGTGGCATACCGCAAAATGGAGGAAACAAACTTGTGTAGGAGCGCCTGTGGTGGAAACGGAGTCCTGTTCATTGGGGCGGGTGTGGCGTACCGCAAAACGGGACTCCACGGGCTACTGTTCGTCCATCATCTACTTCCTCGCTCCAACCTCCACGGGCTACTGTTCATCCACCGTTGATTTCCTCCAAAGCTTCCACCTGCTATTGTTCATATGTCGGCATCCTGGGAACGGGGTTACCCAGACTTGCCGACCTCCGGTCCATGGTGTGGCTCCATCGATGGCCCGGTATGGCCCAGCTTCAGCAAGAACAACCCAATAACCTCGCGAGGGGCCAAGCCTCGTGAGGCGGACGACACGAAGGCCTCCCTGGGGGGCGGCCTCAACAGGCTGGCTCCAAAGGAGTGGAGATATCAAGGCAAGGTGCAACTCGCGAGGTTCACATGACGTGAGCCATGACGACCAAGGCCAGGCGGGCGCCAGCGGGCGCAGTGTACCAGTTTCCGTTTGGTGACAAGGAGGCAAGAGTAGACGCAGAGTCCCGAGGAATCAAGCAGAGGTTTCCATATCGGTGCAACAAGACCAAGACCGCTAGGACGGCAGGACGGAGGTCATCGCAGAGCCCACCTTGGCGTCACCACTAGAGGCTTTGGCAGGCGAAGACTACTTTTGTCAGGATAACTTGTACTAGGTGTTCCCCTTCAAATTTGGCCACTGTGGGATACCTTCCCGCCTTGCATTTGGGAAGAGGACCAAGCCCGCTATAAATAGGACTTATCCACCGCCATAGAAGGGGAAGGATCATTCAGATCATCCTCTCACCCACCAGCTCGTCAAGCTCAAGAACGCCTCACCTCCTAAGGATGTTCAACCACGGTACTAGTTCATCCTCAAGCCCTCGAGGCAATCCACCACAAATCTGCCTACTCAACGATTCCTAGGTCTAACTCGACAAACCCAAGGGACAAGAGAAGTAGCAGTTATCCTAGTTCGGGCTACCTTGCGGTCTAATACCCTACTCCAGCTTTGTGGTGGATTACCTCGAGGGGCTGAGGATGAACTAGTACAATGGTTGAACATCCTCAGGAGGTGAGGTGTTCTTGAGCTCGACGGGCTGGTGGGTGAGAGGATGATCTAAATGATCCTTCCCCTTCTATGGTGGTGGCTAAGTCCTATTTACAGCGGCCTTGGTCCTCTACCGAAATGTAGGGCGGGACGGGATCCCACAACGGCCAAATTTGAACGGGGCCAACTAGTACAAGTTATCCTGATAAAAGTAGTTTTCTCCTATGAAACCCTGTAGTGGTGACACCAAGGTGGGATCCGCGATGATCCCCGTCCTGTCGTCCTGGCGGTTTTGGTCTTGTTGCACCGATATGGAAACCTTTGCTTGATTCCTCAGGACTCCGCACCCGCGCTTGCCTCCGTGGCACCAAAGGGGAAACTGGTACGCTGTGCCTGCTGGTGCCCGCCTGTCCTTGGTCGTCATGGCTCACGTCTTTTGAACCTCGCAAGGTGCGCCTTGCCTTGATATGTCCGCTCCTCGGGAGCCATCCTGGTGAGGCCGCCCCTAGGGAGGCTTTGGTGTCATCTGCCTCGCGAGGGTCTTGGGTTGTTATTGCTGAAGCTGGGCCGTACCCGGCCGTTGATGGAGCCATGCCGTGGGCCGCACGCAGGCAAGTCTGGGTAACCCCATTCCCAGGATGCCGACAGTAGCCCCCGGGCCCAAGGCACGCTGTTAGTTGGCTTCGAGGCGAAGCCAAAGGGCAAGTGCTAAGCACCACGGGCCCCAAGGACCTGTGGCCTCGGTTGACGCATGGCGATTAATGGGACGTGCGCGCTTCCGCTTCCCCATGCTGCCTCGACAACCATTCGACTTGACGGCACCCAGGTGCATGCAGAGAAAACCATCATTATGCGCGATCGTGGAGAACAGCGGTTGGCCTCCTTCCGGCTATGAATGAGGGGAGGGGCGGAGCCCCCTTGCTCATCTATGTCTTCGTGCAGTCTGCTTCTTCTTCTTCTTCTTTGTTGTCTCTCCATCTTGTTGTAGCTCCCATGGCGCCGATCAGGAGGATCTCCATGGCAGAAAAAGGGAAGGCCCCTCGGGAGGAGCCTGAACCACTCCCGCTTAAGAAGAGGTGACACGACCCTGGTGTGAGCGGACACAACTTGGCTTCCCAACCCCTCTATACGCCCGAGCACAAGGCCCCGGAGAGGGCGGCAGCGCCCAGCGCCGCGCGGGCCATGGCCACGGGGGCCAAGCTGAGGCTGCATGGCCGGCCGACCCGCGAAGCCATGCCGAGGGCTCCTCGCGTGAGTTCATGATATGAGCGGCAATGCCGCCGCGCACTTGATCCAATTCCCGCGGTTCTTTGCTGAGGACATGCCACCGAGGGAGCCCCTTGAATTGTGGCTGTAGCACGCCGGGTGCTGCAGCTTAGCCACAGGGGCGGAGGTCGAGGCCGTCCCTATGGGCGACATCTTCATGACCCGAGGATGGGGCGAGGTTGCCCGCGCCTACCGTGCTGATGGGGCCCTCGCCAACCACTTCGAGAATGATGGCACTTCCACGCTGTTCTTCAAGGTCCCGAGGAATCAAGCAGAGGTTTCCATATTGGTGCAACAAGACCAAGACCGCTAGGACGGCAGGACGGAGGTCATCGCAGAGCCCACCTTGGCGTCACCACCAGAGGCTTTCGCAGGCGAAGACTACTTTTGTCAGGATAACTTGTACTAGGTGTTCCCCTTCAAATTTGGCCATTGTGGGATACATTCCCGCCTTGCATTTGGGAAGAGGACCAAGCCCGCTATAAATAGGACTTATCCACCACCATAGAAGGGGAAGGATCATTCAGATCATCCTCTCACCCACCAGCTCACCAAGCTCAAGAACACCTCACCTCCTAAGGATGTTCAACCACGGTACTAGTTCATCCTCAAGCCCTCGAGGCAATCCACCACAAATCTACCTGCTCAACGATTCCTAGGTCTAACTCGACAAACCCAAGGGACAAGAGAAGTAGCAGTTATCCTGGTTCGGGCTACCTTGCGGTCTAATACCCTACTCCAGCTTTGTGGTGGATTACCTCGAGGGGCTGAGGATGAACTAGTACAATGGTTGAACATCCTCAGGAGGTGAGGTGTTCTTGAGCTCGACGGGCTGGTGGGTGAGAGGATGATCTAAATGATCCTTCCCCTTCTATGGTGGTGGCTAAGTCCTATTTACAGCGACCTTGGTCCTCTACCGAAATGTAGGGCGGGACGGGATCCCACAACAGCCAAATTTGAAGGGGGCCAACTAGTACAAGTTATCCTGATAAAAGTAGTTTTCTCCTATGAAACCCTGTAGTGGTGACACCAAGGTGGGATCCGCGATGATCTCCATCCTGTCGTCCTGGCGGTTTTGGTCTTGTTGCACCGATATGGAAACCTTTGCTTGATTCCTTGGGACTCCGCACCCGCGCTTGCCTCCGTGGCACCAAAGGGGAAACTGGTACGCTGCGCCTGCTGGTGCCCGCCTGTCCTTGGTCGTCATGGCTCACGTCTTTTGAACCTCGCAAGGTGCACCTTGCCTTGATATGTCCGCTCCTCGGGAGCCATCCTGGTGAGGCCGCCCCTAGGGAGGCCTTGGTGTCATCTGCCTCGCGAGGGTCTTGGGTTGTTGTTGCTGAAGCTGGGCCGTACCCGACCGTTGATGGAGCCATGCCGTGGGCCGCACGCAGGCAAGTCTGGGTAACCCCGTTCCCAGGATGCCGACAGTAGCCCCCGGGCCCAAGGCGCGCTCTTAGTTGGCTTCGAGGCGAAGCCAAAGGGCAAGTGCTAAGCACCACGGGCCCCAAGCACCTGTGGCCTCGGTTGACGCATGGCGATTAATGGGACATGCGCGCTTCCGCTTCCCCATGCTGCATCGACAACCATTCGACTTGACGGCACCCAGCTGCATGCAGAGAAAACCATCATTATGCGCGATCCTGGAGGCTAGCGGTTGGCCTCCTTCCGGCTATAAATGAGGGGAGGGGCGGAGCCCCCTTGCTCATCTATGTCTTCGTGCAGTCTGCTTCTTCTTCTTCTTCTTTGTTGTCTCTCCATCTTGTTGTAGCTCCCATGGCGCCGATCAGGAGGATCTCCATGGCAGAAAAAGGGAAGGCCCCTCGGGAGGAGCCTGAACCACTCCTGCTTAATAAGAGGTGACACGACCCTGGTGTGAGCGGCCACAACTTGGCTTCCCAACCCCTCTATACGCCCGAGCACAAGGCCTCGGAGTGGGCGGCAGTGCCCAGCGCTGCGCGGGCCATGGCCACGGGGGCCAAGCTGAGGCTGCGTGGCCGGCCGACCCGCGAAGCCATGCCGAGGGCTCCTCACGTGAGTTCATGATATGAGCGGCAATGCCGCCGCGCACTTGATCCAATTCCCGCGGTTCTTTGCTGAGGACATGCCGCCGAGGGAGCCCCTTGAATTGTGGCTGTAGCACGCCGGGTGCTGCAGCTTAGCCACAGGGGCGGAGGTCGAGGCCGTCCCTATGGGCGGCATCTTCATGACCCGAGGATGGGGCGAGGTTGCCCGCGCCTGCCGTGCTGATGGGGCCCTCGCCATCCACTTCGAGAACGATGGCGCTTCCACGCTGTTCTTCAAGGTCCCGAGGAATCAAGCAGAGGTTTCCATATCGGTGCAACAAGACCAAGACCGCTAGGACGGCAGGACGGAGGTCATCGCAGAGCTCACCTTGGCGTCACCACCAGAGGCTTTCGCAGGCGAAGACTACTTTTGTCAGGATAACTTGTACTAGGTGTTCCCCTTCAAATTTGGCCATTGTGGGATACCTTCCCACCTTGCATTTGGGAAGAGGACCAAGCCCGCTATAAATAGGACTTATCCACCGCCATAGAAGGGGAAGGATCATTCAGATCATCCTCTCACCCACCAGCTCACCAAGCTCAAGAACACCTCACCTCCTAAGGATGTTCAACCACAGTACTAGTTCATCCTCAAGCCCTCGAGGCAATTCACCACAAATCTGCCTGCTCAACGATTCCTAGGTCTAACTCGACAAACCCAAGGGACAAGAGAAGTAGCAGTTATCCTGGTTCAGGCTACCTTGCGGTCTAATACCCTACTCCAGCTTTGTGGTGGATTACCTCGAGGGGCTGTGGATGAACTAGTACAATGGTTGAACATCCTCAGGAGGTGAGGTGTTCTTGAGCTCGACGGGCTGGTGGGTGAGAGGATGATCTAAATGATCCTTCCCCTTCTATGGTGGTGGCTAAGTCCTATTTACAGCGGCCTTGGTCCTCTACCGAAATGTAGGGCGGGACGGGATCCCACAATGGCCAAATTTGAAGGGGGGCAACTAGTACAAGTTATTCTGATAAAAGTAGTTTTCTCCTATGAAACCCTGTAGTGGTGACACCAAGGTGGGATCCGCGATGATCTCCGTCCTATCGTCCTGGCGGTTTTGGTCTTGTTGCATCGATATGGAAACCTTTGCTTGATTCCTCGGGACTCCGCACCCGCGCTTGCCTCCGTGGCACCAAAGGGGAAACTGGTACGCTCCGCCTGCTTGTGCCCGCCTGTCCTTGGACGTCATGGCTCACGTCTTTTGAACCTCGCAAGGTTCACCTTGCCTTGATATGTCCGCTCCTCGGGTGCCATCCTGGTGAGGCCGCCCCTAGGGAGGCCTTGGTGTCATGTGCCTCACGAGGGTCTTGGGTTGTTGTTGCTGAAGCTGGGCCGTACCCGGCCGTTGATGGAGCCATGCCGTGGGACGCATGCAGGCAAGTCTGGGTAACCCCGTTCCCAGGATGCCGACAGTAGCCCCCGGGCCCAAGGCGCGCTCTTAGTTGGCTTCGAGGCGAAGCCAAAGGGCAAGTGCTAAGCACCACGGGCCCCAAGCACCTGTGGCCTCGGTTGACGCATGGCTATTAATGGGACGTGCGCGCTTTCGCTTCCCCATGTTGCATCGACAACCATTCGACTTGACGGCACCCAGCTGCATGCAGAGAAAACCATCATTATGTGCGATCGTGGAGGCCAACGGTTGGCCTCCTTCCGGCTATAAATGAGGAGAGGGGCGGAGCCCCCTTGCTCATCTATGTCTTCGTGCAGTCTGCTTCTTCTTCTTCTTCTTTGTTGTCTCTCCATCTTGTTGTAGCTCCCATGGCGCCGATCAGGAGGACCTCCATGGCAGAAAAAGGGAAGGCCCCTCGGGAGGAGCCTGAACCACTCCCGCTTAAGAAGAGGTGACACGACCCTGGTGTGAGCGGCCACAACTTGGCTTCCCAACCCCTCTATATGCCCGAGCACAAGGCCACGGAGAGGGCGGCAGCGCCCAGCGCCGCGCGGGCCATGGCCACGGGGCCCAAGCTGAGGCTGCGTGGACGGCCGACCCGTGAAGCCACGCTGAGGGCTCCTCGCGTGAGTTCATGATATGAGCGGCAATGCCGCCGCGCACTTGATCCAATTCCCGCGGTTCTTTGCTGAGGAAATGCCACCGAGGGAGCCCCTTGAATTGTGGCTGTAGCACGCCGGGTGCTGCAGCTTAGCCACAGGGGTGGAGGTCGAGGCCGTCCCTCCGGGTGGCATCTTCATGAACCGAGGATGGGGCGAGGTTGCCCGCGCCTGCCGCGCTGATGGGCCCCTCGCCATCCACTTCGATAATGATGGCGCTTCCACGCAGTTCTTCAAGGTATTCGATGAGGAAGGCCGCCGTCTGGAGTGTTGCCCCAGGGAAAGCTGCCAGCATGGCACGACAGCGGGAGCTGAGCCTGCCTCCGGTCCTGCCAACAACTCCTCCAGCAGTAGTGGTGACTCTTGGGAGTCCAGCGACTCTCCCGAGCCTAGCGAGTGTCCAGAGTCGAGCGATGACAGCTACGTGCCTCCGAGCTCTCACCGTGCCCATAGCGCGGTAGCAGCATCCACTCAACGTCAACGATGATCTAGATGGGGTTGGCATCAGCCTTTCGTGGCCCATTGTTGATGATGGCTTCGACGCAGTTACCCGTAGCTAGGGATCCTTGAAGTTTTTCTTATTTTATTCCCTACGAGGAATCGAGGCAAACCCCATGGGGGCATGTAAAAAATCGTGTAATGCTTTTTCTTTGAAGTTTATTATTCCTAGTATAAGGTTGCAACTCTTTGTCCCGCTGAGGTAGTCCTGGACTAAGGGGTCCTCGGGTGTCCAGCCTGTTGGACATTGGCTGGACTGTTGGGCCATGAAGATACAAGACTAAAGATTCTCTCACCGATGTCCTGATGGGACTCTCCTTGGCGTGGATGGCAAGCTTGGCGTTCGGATATGAAGATTCCTTTCTCTGTAACCGACTTTGTACAACCCTAGTCCCCTTCAGTGTCTATAGAAACCGGAGGGTTTAGTCCGTAGAGACAATCATAATCATATAAGCTAGACTTCTAGGGTTTTAGACATTATGATCTCATGGTATATCAACTCTTGTAACCCCCATACTCATCAATATTAATCAAGCAGGACGTAGGGTATTACCTCCATCAAGAGGGCCGAAACCTGGGTAAAACTTCGTGTCCCTTGTCTCCTGTTACCATCAACCTCAGATGCAGAGTTCGGGACCCCCTACCCGAGATCCACCGGTTTTGAAACCGACATTGGTGCTTTCATTGAGATTTCCACTATGTCGCCATCAGTAGGTTCGATGGCTTCATCCATCATCTACAACGATGCTGCCCCAGGGGATATTTTTTCCCCCGGTCAGATCTTCGTACTTGGCGGCTTCACACTACGGGCCAACTCGCTTGGCTATCTGGAGCAGATCGACAGCTATGCACTAGGTCACCAGATTAGTTTTGGAAGCCTGGATTATGTTGCTGATATCCAAGGAGACTTGATCTTCCAAGAATTCATGATCCAAACATCCTCTCCGGCCTTAGAGCCGGAGCACCTCGCTAGTACCGAAGACGGGATTTCTAAACCCGCCGGACTATCTGTGGCCACTAGGCCCAGTACGGGAGAGCCGGAGGAAGCAGTGTCATCGACGTCCATCCCCAAGCCGGACTCTTCCCCGGACGCCGGCTCCGAACTCTCGGAGCCAGCATCGTGTGAGCTCGGCTAGGGAAATCCTTTCCTGCCATAATCCACGAATTCTTTTCTCCCTCGACAAACATCGCCTTTAAGCGAGGCTCAAGACTTGATGCGATCCCTCGTGATTACGGCGGAGCAACGTCCGAACTATGCCAAGCCTGGACTAGGGGCAAAGAGCGGGGAATTTTATGTCCCACCCACCACCCACTTCATCGCCACAATAGAGGACTTAACTTACATGCTCGATTACGACTCTAAAGACATCGACGGTATGGACGACGATGCTGGAGAGGAGCAAGCCGACAACCCGCCATTTACCGGATGCTGGACGGCCACCTCTTCGTATGACATGTACATGGTGGATGCACCCAAGGAGGGTGAGGGAGTCCTGGACTAAGGGGTCCTCGGGCGTCCAGCCTGTTAGACATGGGTCGGACTGCTGGGCTATGAAGATACAAGACCGAAGACTTTCACCCGTGTTCGGATGGGACTCTCCTTGGCATGGATGGCTAGCTTGGCGTCCTGATATGAAGATTCCTTTCTCTGTAACCGACTTTGTATAATCCTAGTCTCCTCCGGTGTCTATATAAACCGGAGGGTTTAGTGCGTAGAGGCAATCATAATCATATAGGCTAGACTTCTAGTGTTTTAGCCGTTACGATCTCGAGGTAGATCAACTCTTGTAATACTCATGTGCACCAACATCAATGAATAAGGAAGTGGGGTATTACCTCCATAGAGAGGGCCTGAACCTGTGTAAACATCGGGTCCCCTCTCTCCTATTACCATCAACCCTAGACGCACAGTTAGGGACCCCCTACCCGAGATCCGCCGGTTTTGACACCGACATTGGCGCTTTCATTGAGAGTTCCACTATGATTTCGAAGTTAGGGTTGATGGCTTGACTTGTGATCAAGGATAACATCACCGGCGGAGGAGCTCTGGTCACAGGCCAAACCCTCCGACTGGGTGGCTTTATCATGACCACCCGCTCAGCCGTTGAGACGATGATGAGTTTTTGGGTCATCGAAAATCGCCTCCGAATTAACTCCGAATACTATGAACGGATGGATCCAACGGATTGTCGTCCTTGAAGGAACTCCTGGATCGCATCGTTGCCTTTGGGGGTCACTAAAGACTACGATCGGATTGGGCTTAAACCCGATCAGAGTGAAATCAAATGTCCACCGATCACCCATCAGATAGCGGTAGTAGAGGAGCAAAACAACAACTCTCCCTCTATACTAAGGACGAACTATGGTCAGATCTCCGATCTCAAAGAGCCGAATACCTGTCCGCGGAACGACAGGCCTTGTCCTCCGAACCCAGAATCATACGATAGACCTGTATAATCGGTCGATATCCCGGACCCAGAACTATCAAGCTCGAAAATTTCTCAAACTCCAGATCCCAAATTGGGTCAAGGTTCAGATTTAAATCCATCGACCCACCCAGATATACGCGATCTGACATACCTACGGTAGCAGTCTTAGGAAAGAGTCCATCACTTTTGGGCCAGATTCCTCCTTGTCAAGGACAAGATTAAAGATTGCCGCGATGAAGACGCGATCTCAATATTCTACAGTAATTGTACGGACGAAGGAATACTCAACGCCATCAACCGCCGTCACGTACTACACTCCGCTGACTTGGCAACCATTGTACAGAAGTACTGCACAATGGGAAGTGCCTGGAAAACTCAGGCAACTCGCTAGGAACCACCAGTCTCCAGTCAACACCTCGTCCGGGCAAAAAGGATCCACCCTCACGGGGCGTCCATCACAGCAGTAAAGAAATCTAAACCCATTACAGGGCGCGGAACCGTTCTGGAGGGATGGCTCGATAGGCCATGCAAAATACACACAACACCGGATACCATACCTACCCACAGCCTTAGAGCAATTGGATACTCCGACAAGTGGCCAAGAGTGGCGAGGATATCCTCACCAAAAATACCTCAAAGCAACACCCCCCGAAAGACAACGACGTCAGGGTATTGACGGTCTTTGAGACCTTCGCTTCAAACAATCGGCGCAAAAGGGCCCTCCACTGTCAGCGTTCTAGGAATGGGGGTCCCCTGACTTGCCTGCTTGCGGCCCATGGCGTGGCTCTGCGAGCGGGCCCGTACGACCCACCTTCACCAGCAAGGACTCAAGAGCCTCGCGAGGGACCAAGCCTCGTGAGGCGAACGACACAAGACCTCCTCAGGAGCGGCCTAACCAGGCTGGCTCGCGAGGGGCGGAGAGATCATGGCCAGGGAAACCTCGCGAGGTTCCGATGAAATGAGCCACGACGACCAAGGCCTGGCGAGCGCCAGGCGGGAGCCAGCGCGCTCTTTGGTGCTAAGGAAGCAGGCATAGGCGCGAAGTACCGCGGCGTCAAGCAAAGGTTTCCATATCAGTGCAACGGGACCAAGACCAGCAGGACGGCAAGACGGAGGTCACCGTGGAGCCCAAGACAGCGTCATTACCAGAGCCTTTGGCACGCGAAGATCGCTTTTGTCAGGATAAGTTGTACTAGCTATGCCCTTTCGAATTGGTCGTTGTTGGCTCCCTTCCTGCTCAATATTTGGTGAAAGCACTAGGGCCTCTACAAATAGGACTAGCCACCACCGTAGCTAGGGGGCATCGACTAGTCGAAGTGGGATCGGCTCATCGACAGTAGGATCGATCCGAACACCCGCAAGTCCACCATGCACAAGAACACCTCTCCTCAGGAGGCTGTTCTCCCCTTGTGCTGTTCATCCTCAGCCCAAGAGGCAATCCACCACCACACACTGGAATAGGGTATTACACCACAATGGTGGCCCGAACCAGTATAAATCTCGTGTCCCTTGTGTTACGAGTTCGTCGAGTTAGCCCATAAGATCTTAGCAAGCTAGGACGTGGATCGGTAGAGGGAGATCTTCGCATGCACCCCAGTGTTCGAACCTTGAGGGTTTTGCCAGAACCTGTGATCCAACATTTGGCGCGCCATGTAGGGTTGCGCCAAAGCTTCCCTTCCGTCGCTCTGCGTCCCGTTGCTCCATCATCTCCATGGTGGACGCTCGCTGCGCTCGCGCTGAGCACCGAGCTACCCTTGTCGCCCGCATCGCTCAGACGGCTCCTATCGACGGGCCACCCCGTCATTCCCCGTCGCCTGTCGCCAAAGCCGCCACCGGCCCGACGGAGAACGAGCAGCAAGCATCCTCGTTGCACCCCTCGGTGCGGCGGGACGGCCGCACCGCCACTCCATCGCTGACCACGGCGGGCTCGTCATCCGACGCTCATCGCGCTCCCGTGGACGCGCAGGCCGCTCTGTGCATGGCGCGCGAGCTCCTGCGCTACCGCCCAATTAACGACCTCTATGAGGATTGGCTCGACCGCATCGCCGAGCTTGTCAGTGCCGCTGGGGGCTCCCCTACGCTGTCCCACTCGCTGCCTCACCCTCCGCCAGCCGCGGGCGGCGTGGCCCATGGAGCGCCTCCACCACCTCTGCCCCAACACGGAGTCTTGGCGCCCAGGCGCGCGGCCCCATGGTGTGACCGGCCGCGTCCGGCGCTCGCGCAAGAAGAAAGAAGTTGCCAAGAAGTCCCTCGACCACATGCCGCATGCGGTGGCGGTGCACGGACCCCATCAAGGACAAGTTCTCCACCAGCGCAGAGTCCCGATGACCATGGCGGGCGACCGTGCCTTCACCCCAAAGCTGCATAACGTCACTTGGCCGGGAAAGTTCAAGCCGGATCTGCCTCCTCGCTATGACAACACCCCGCGGAGTTCCTGCAGCTCTACGAGCTAAGCATCGAGGCGGCCAACGGCGATGAGAAAGTAATGGCGAACTGGTTTCCCATGGCTCTCAAGGATGTTACCCGCTCCTTGCTCCTGAACCTGCCTCCAGTCTCGATCTCCTCCTAGAACGAGATGCGCGACCGTTTCATCGCCAACTTCCAGGGAACTTGCGACCGCCCACCAGCTGCGGGTGACCTACGCCGCGTCAAGCAACAACCAGGAGAGACCCTCCAAAAGTACATCCAGCACTTCGACATGTTTGTCTCAAGATCCCCAAGGTGATGGATGAGGCCATCATCTCCGCATTCTCCGATAGCGTCCGCGACGTCAAGATGAAGGAGGAGCTTGCCATCCACGAGGAGCTATGCACGTCTCTGGAGCTGTTCAACCTAGTGACCAAGTGCGCAAGAGATGAGGAGGGGCGCCTCTCCCTCCTCGAGCTCCCGGCTGCGGACCCGGAGGAGAAGAAATCCAAGGCCAAAGACAGGAAGCGCAAGGGAGCAGCAGTGCTCACGGAGGAGCCGGACACAAAGCGCGACAGGGACCTGCCCGAGTCATCCAAGAGCAGCCGACCAGTCTACGCCTTCCATAAGTTGCATAGCCACAACACCAACGGCTGTCAAGAGCTCAGAGCCATTTGAGAAGGACGCTTCGGTCGACGCCCCGAGTGCAACGACTGGGGCGACGGCCGAGGAGGACGTGGAGGCGGATGCTGGGATCACCGTGGCCCGCGCCAGGAGTGGCGCGACTGGCCTCGTGAGGACCACTAGCAGGATCAGCCTCCCGAGGGCGCCTGGAGGTATCAGCCTCATGAAGATCGTCCTCAGGGCAATGCCAGTCTCCCTCCACTCCTGCCACCACCAAGAAGGAACGGCGACCACCACCAAGACAAGGGGGCTGGGGGCTTCCAGGAACCGTGTGTTATCGCCTGCATCTTGGGTGGAGCTCAAGCCCCAGCCTCACAGTGCATCTTTAAGTAGTTTGCTCGCGAGGTGAATGCAGTCCTCCCCAAGCTCGAGGCCACTCGCCCGCTCACATGGTCCCAGTGTGCCATCATGTTCAGCTCGGCAGATCAGCTCAAGTGCGCGGCCACCACCGGCGTCCTCCCGATGCTTTGTTCACCCGTCATCAGCAACGTGCAAGTCACCAAGACCCTCATCGACGGTGGCGCAGGGCTCAATGTCCTGTTCGTCGAGACGTTCGACAACCTTCAAGTGCCATACGATCAGCTTCAGCCCACCGAGCCTTTCTCAGGAGTGACTGACGGCTCCACCACCCCGATCGGGTAGGTCCGCCTCCCAGTCACCTTCGGACAACGCAACAACTACTGCACCGAGCTCATCGACTTCGACGTCGCCCACATTCGTCTATCGTACAATGCCATCCTCGGGTATCCGACCCTGGCCAAGTTCATGGCCGTGATGCACCACGACTACAATGTCCTCAAGATGCCAGGAAGCGGCGGGATCATCACAGTCCCCTGCGAAGAAAGAGATGTGGTGTACTCCCTCGAGCGCGCCTTCCAAGCAGCGTCAATCGAAGACCCCAGCCACAATGCAGCTCGGCACCCTCCGGAGGTCTTCCCCAAGAAGAAGAAGCAACAACTCTGTGCCGGACCTCAGGAGGGCAGCACTGCAAGTGGCACCTCTTCAGGATCAGCGCCCGCACATGGGGCGTCTCCCTCTATCACATAGGAAGACGCGCCCGGCGCCCTCCTCGGGCAGGGCTCAGGGGCTCTCCTCTAGTGGGCCTCAGACCTTGCCAACGTCATGAGGGAGGCGCTCGGGCACCACTTGGAGGCGTGTTTCGTGGCACATCTCCTTCAGGAGGACACTGGGTAAGGAGCGCCCGACGCTCAGGAGCTCATCACCAAGTTATCTCAGGAGCTTCAGGAAGCAAGAGCAATACGCGGCGACCGCCGCCCACCTGGCGGTGCTCCCCACCACGGCGAGGTTGGTGAGCTGCGCGTCTGCATCGACATACCAGGTCTCAACCGAGCCGTATCTGAGGAGCGCTTCTGGCCTTCGCATGTTGGGCGCTGCGAAGGTCCACCTCACAACTACGTTCACATGCCGTTTGGCCTGCCGAGCGTGGCAGCTGCCTTCCTGCGCAACCTGTGGAGCATCATGGCGGGTCAGGAGGCCGGGCATCATGTGGTCCTGGCGGAGATGGCGACGGTCCTTAAGGAACCGCCTGGTCCCCCAGAGCCTCCTAAGGCTCAGGGCCACAGTGGCTCGTGAGGAGCAACCCCTTCGCCGCGTACCTTCAGCTGCCTCAACACCCCTTCCACAACAGAACCGGGTGACATTTTCCAAGTTCGTTTAGCTGGGAGCGCCCCTAGGGCTGCATCATTCCTAGGCCGCGGGGGTCCGTCCCTGTGGTATGTATCCCTTCCTGCTTATGTATTTAGCTTACCTCACTGGGGGCGCCCCTCGGGCTGCATTGTCCCCAAGCCGCTCGGGCCGGACCCAGCGGCGCGTATCGTTTATGCATTTACCGGAGCTAGTTTGCCTTTGATGTTTAATCTATCTATGACTATCAACTGCTTGATTGTCGCCCATCGCGGGAGTTGCGCGCCGGCCTTCTTTCTTCAGGACCCTTCGCGTGAGAGGGTTAGGCATGGCATCTGTGCTCGGGCCCGTCCCTACAGCATCGATAAATCCAGCGGCCGAGCTCTTTCTGGCGGGCCGGCCCTGGTCACGTCACCTCCTGGGGACGTTGGTGCTTGGCTTTCTCACGCGATAAACTCAGGAGATTCGTTCGACATAGGTTGCCTGACCACCTCGCAGGACCAAGACAGTGAACAAGAATCGAGACCAGGCACAACCCGCCTTGAGGTAGGGCCTCGTGAGTCCCCCGCAGGCTCATGAGTGCCCAGACACACCTCGTCTAGCCCTGCCGTGCAAGCCACGTGTCAGGGCAGGGCTGTACACGCCCCGGGGGCTCTCTGCAGCAGGGAGCCCCCTCCCACGTACCACAGGCAAATCGGCAATCACCACGGCGATCGGTGCCCTTCCTCGCGCTAACTTGCAGGAACTTCCCGAAGGGTACAGCAGGCGGTACCGCTGACTCTCCCTCTTCCCTCATGCGATTCGCTTGCACGTTAAAAGGGGGGCTCTTGAGCATCGTGACTCGGGAGGTCTTACTGGCTCTCCAACCCTCACCCCCTGGCCTTGACCATGGCACGCGACCTAGCATGCCAATGACGGCTGAGCTCGCTCAATGGATGGGACCTGAGGACATAGAGCACCAAGAAGAACATGGAGAGGAGGGGGAGGCCCGCACGGGCCTGACCTAGGTACCCAGCAGCAGTCGATGCCCAAGCCTGGCATCTCGTGAGGGATCAACCCAGATTGCCAAGATAAGTTTCGCGCTCAATCAACCACTACAGCGTAGAGTTCTCATTTGTGTAGCCCCGTTGCGGCGACGTATTCTCCCTCTCCTACCTCTCGGCCGTCGCTTGTGCGCCAAAGGGGACCTCCTGAGGATCGCGTCTTAGGGGCTCTTACCGGACCTCGGGCCACTCACCTCCTGGCCTTGACCATGGCACGCAACATGGCATACCAGCGATGGCTGAAGCCTGCCTGGGGACCGGGGCCTGTCGGGGTAGAGCACCACGCCGTCGCAAGGATGGAAAGGGAAACCGAGCCGGAACGGAGCACGCACATGCACAATTTCATAATAAGGATAATGTCAGCAAAGGATACTACAGACGTCTTACATGCCCCAGCGGGGTCCACTTCTTGATTCCTCGCAGGCAACAAATGGCAAGAACTTAGGGATCTTAACTACACGTGCCCTTGTGGATGACGCCATCATCAACACTGTGCCGCCAGAGGCCGGCGCCAACCTCATCCAGATCAGCGGCGGCGTCGGCCTGACGCCGCAGCCTTGCTCCGGGCACGACGAGAGCTCGGGGGTACGTAGATGTCGTCGCTTGTCTCTGGAGATTCCACGAGGTCGGGAGAGTCGCTAGACCACTGTCACACCCTAGCTAGTTCATGCATTAGAGTGCTTGCATCATGTTTAAATTATCAGAAACTTGGAAATGGGGATAACAGAACCCCAGGCACCCCCCTGAAACGAACTAGGGTTTACAAAAAATATTTTCAATGAACCTGAAATGCCCTTCTAAAATGTTCATCATCTTTGCCTTGGTCCTAAACCTCTGACAAAAATGGTGCACAAACTTCTAGGGTCCTAAGGTCACTGGATCAAATCATTAGTTATTTGAATTTGGGCATTCAAATGTTAATAAATAAATGCTCAAATAATCCTAAACTAAAATGTTCCATGTTGGACTTATTCCAAATAGTGGCCATGTGAAGTTTGGGGATTTTTGAAAGTGCCTAGCTATTTTTAGAAGTGCCACAAACTTGCAAAAAATAAAAAAATAGAATTAAATAAAAGAGAAGAGCTTACCTGGCCGCAGCCCACCTCCCGGCCCACCTGGCGGCCCAGCACTGTGCTGGACCGTGCCAGCCAGCTGCTTCCTCCCCCAAGGCACGCAAGGAGGAGGTGACGCCGGTGCGCGCGAGCTCGCCACCGCGCCACCTGCTTGCCGCCTCGCCCTTGGACACCTGCGCGAGCTCAACGTCGCCGCCCCGACCCCGCAGACACCTCGCTCACTCCTCTCTCTCTCTCTATCTCTCTCTATCTCTCTCTCTCTCTCTCTCTCTCGCCCTCTCCTCGCCATGGCCGACGCTGCCGCGCCCGCGCCACCATGAAAACCACGTTCACCGTCGTCACCGCACTGTGCAGCCGTGTACACAAGCTCTGCCATCGTCTGCTTCATCGAGATAGCCGAGCCCCGAGCGCTCGCACACTCTCCTCTGTCGTCTTCGACCTCGTCTTCACAGAACGCCGCTGGAGATCCCCTTCGCTGTCACGGCCGCACCAGTTCGTCCCTGACCTCGCCATCTGCCTTGTTGTGACCGCCGTGAGCCTAGCTACTTCCTCCTCTTTGTTTGCATTCTTGAGCACCGTAGCGATTAAACCAAGATCGGTCGCACCCACCCCGCCACCACATGTCGCCGTCGTGGCCACAAACCACGTTGGCTCGAAACCGAGCACGCCATCGTCTTCACCACACCCGCAGGAGCCCGTAGCACCGCTCCACACTCCTCGCCGTGCCTCCTAGCGACGAGTTCGAGCTCATCCGAGCTCCGGCCACCGCCACACTCGTCGCCGGTGACGTTTCCGGCGACCACGAGCCCAACCACTAGCACCACTCAACGGGGCTTGCTCCTAGCTACGCGTAGAGTGCAAATCCCGCACTGCCCTGCCACGTTTGACCTCACCGGCGGCTAAAAGCCGGCGAGTTTGACCCCGCTGACCGCGTTTGACTCCGGGTGGGCCCAGTTTAACCCCCTGGGTCTATGACAAGTGGGAACCCGCCTGCTAATTAAGTTAGGATTAGGACTAACTAAAAGTTAGTTAAACTCATGACACTGACACGTGGGACCCACTGGTCAGGTTTGACATGGACCGTCCCCGTTGACTGCTGACGTCACCCTGATGCAATGCTGATGCAGTAAATCAATTACTGGGTTTATTCTTATACAGGGAATTCCAGAAAATGTTCTAAACTTCAAAAATTCATATAAATTAATCTGTAACTCCAAATGCAAAGATTTATATATGAAAAATGATCAGAAAAATCCAATCTTTCCATCTGTAATGGTTTCATTCATGTCAGAACAATTTAACCATGATGTTTAAGTGAAACAAGCTAATGCACTAATATGGCTTCATATCATGAGCTTATATTTGAATCTTTGGTTCAAATGGACTCAAACCAACCTGTTTAGAATGCATTAGCCAAAACACAACCATATTGCCATGTCATAGCATGCATCATATTGTTGCATATTGCCATGTGATGATTGTGTTCCATTGTGTCTTTCATGGTAGGTTCTGCCTCCGAGGATACCTACGAATATCCGACTGAAGGGCAGTATCCTACTACCACTCCATCAGGCAAGCATCCCCATTGATCATATCGATACAATCCCATGTTCTCACTCCTGATCTCATTTACTACAATAAGACAACAATGTTTCAAACTGTTGTGTGTTGCGGTAGTTGAACCTTTTCCTATGCATGACCTGTCATTGCCACTGTAACTAGATGAAACCCACTAGCATGTGTAGGAGTTGATTGAGCCATGTCTATGTTTCCTACCTTGCTATGCCAGCTATGCTTAGAGTTGTGTTAGATCTGGTTCATCTGGGTGATGGTCTAGAGTGAAATGAATATGTCGGTATGTGACTGATGTGTTGAACATGATTTGGTAAAGGTATCGATGAGAGTCCATGTAGGAGTACATGGTGGGTAGTTTCATTGGAACCGTCTTTAAGAACCGAGATCTGTATGTGTGATTTAAGAACCAGTTACTACCATGCATTGGGATCCTTAATTGACCCTCTCGGCTTCTTAACCACCCTAGTTCTTTGTCCAGGAGTTGCAACAAGTTTCTGGTGTTTATAGGATATGTGTTGGTGGCCATGCGTAGCGCTGACCCTAGGGGTGGGCTATGATGTGGTAGATACACCATGGCCAGGTATACCGTGCGCCCGTTTGGTGTCTCAGAACCCTGTACACATCGTTCGGGGCCGTATGTGGATACCTCAACTGGACTCCCTGCGGATGGAACCTGGATAGGCGATAAACCTGGACTAGAGACTTGAGTGTTTAGGTAGGCCGTGGCCGACACCCTCGTTGGGCTTCCGCTTGAAGGTTGCCGAGTACATGTCGTGTAAACAATGATAAGTGGTGAGAGCGTGTATGAAGAAGTACACCCCTGCAGGGTTAACATCATCTATTCGAATAGCCGCGTCCGCGGTAAAGGACTACTTTGTTGCCTATACAGTTCATAGACAAGTAAATGGATACTCCTAAAAGCCTCAAGACAAGTGTGAGTGTCGTGGATGGCCCTTCCGTAGGATGATGGAGGAGGGTCCATGGTAGTGTATTGTTGTGGTGTGTAGTCGACTCGTGTGCGCAAAACATTTACAAGTTGTTGTCTCGTAGGATAGCTTAGCCAAGAGTCAAAGCTAGCTTTCTACAATAACCCCACTATCCTTCTTGAGAATGTTGAATGTATAGTAGGATCTATTGTAAGACTTGCTGAGTACCTTTGTACTCATGTTTGCTTAATTACTGTTGCAGAAGAGAACACCGCACCCTCCGATGGGTTCTATGTAGATCTCGACATTGATGAGTGACTTGCCACCTAGGTGGTGATCCTGAGCAGTGAAGGGCCTTGTAGATAGACATGCTTCCTCAAGCCTTCTTGCTTTCTAGTTGTCTGTACTCAGACAAGTTTGCTTCGCATGTGCTTGTATGTTTGTATGACTTCAGTGTCAGGTCGTGTGACCCTACCTGTATGAACATATGATGTATGCCTCTTTGGAGCCTTCTAAATAAAGTACTTTGAGTTGTCGAGTTTTTTTGTGATGCCATGTTGTATTTACACATATTGAGCATATTGTGTGTATGTTTGAAATGCTTGGTATGTGTGGGATCCGACAATCTAGTTGTTTAACCTTGGTAGCCTCTCTTATGGGGAAATGTAGTCTTGTGCTTCCATGAGCCATAGTAGTCCGCTACAGCCCAGTTCACCGGAGTCCTGCTAGCCCAGCACTACTGCTCCGGAACACTTGACTGGACGACATGTGATTCACTTCATTCCTGTGTCTGTCCCTTCGGGGAAATGTCAAACGGAGACATCCGGAGTCCTGTTAGCCTGCTACAGCCCGGGCTCCCGGAGTCCTGTTAGCCCAGTTGCTACAGCCCGGATTCATACGCTGTTGACCGACATGTTCGATGTTGATTCATGTATGCCTGTCCTCGTAAGTTAGTGCCACTTTGGGTTCACGACTAGTCATGTCAGCCCAGGTTCTCTGTCATATGGATGCTAGTGACACTATCATATACGTGAGCCAAAAGGCGCAAACGGTCCCGGGCCATGGTACGGCGACACCCATGGGAATACCATGCGTGAGGCCGCAAAGTGATATGAGGTGTTACATGCTTCATCAGTGTGACTTGGAATCGGGGTCCTGACAGCGTTGGTATCAGAGCCGGACTACCTGTAGGTTCGTTAATCCAAACTGGTCGATGTCGAGTCTAGAAATGAATAGTTATATGTAGGGGAATTGATTGTTGGAGGGAACGTAAGGCTATTTTACTCCTTTACCTTATGCCCTCTTATCCGAGTCATCCTCTTCTCTTTCTACGTGGGTTAAGGACTAGGATCTCATCTTCTATCAGGTTCACGTGTTACTAATCCATAGAATCATAGGATTGTTGGTTCCAGGCCTCAGTTCAGTTTCTACTAGTTTTAGTATGTTGTCAGTTGAACCAGAACCTTGATATGATATTGTTGAGTGGTTTTGCCAACTATTGTGAATGTCTCAAAACTTTTTCTGAGCATTTAGAACCGTTATGATGTCCGATTTCTCCTAGAAAATTCTAATGCCTTTGGATTATTTCGTGCTTTCAGATGGCCACCCGCACCTAGAATCAAGTGGTTCGTTTGACTCGATGCCTTGATATAACTGGTCACATGGCCATGCTAGTCCGTGTGATGACCGAGGCGGGATATCGATGGTATCCTGAGTATACCGTTGAGGATCAATATCGAGATTTCAACCAGAGCCAATATCGTTGCATAGTCAGGATATACCCTTCCTATCCTAGAGCTACTGAATCCCTCCATTGTTCATATGGACTTGGGATTACCATTGAGATGTCCGTGTAGGACACAACTTACTCGATGATGACCATCATGCGAGCTAGACTTCCTTTGCTTCGGAACACTGAGTTCCGCTATATGCCAGCATCACTTGCTGGTGCAGAAGGTTACTACCAGGCTTTCTACGCTGACTCCTCCCATGAGGATTCGCTACTCTGCACCACCACAGAGATGCTTGAGGACAAGAACTATGAGTATCGTGCCTTGCGAATGGAGCTTTTCAACAGTCGAGCTGATCACTGGGCCACTCTGACACGGTTTGCACCAGCTGTGCAGGCTGGGTATATGGACATGAGGGATTTGTACCCCGTGCAGTCTGGTCTGCCGGATCGTATGGACTGGCGTGATGTAGGAGGCATCACTCCTCCCCGTGGGCCCCGTTTGCCACCGTTTGTTGGACCGAGGCCACATCGGAGTCCTTATGGACCGCAAGCTCCACAGAACCGACTGTTTCCAGATGATTATGCTCCCAGGATATGGTGGTAATCTCTATAAAGATTACTACGGAGACATCTGAGCTGGTAGTTGGTAGTAGCTTCACCAGTATTGTAACAGTTGTATTTCCACAGTCCTGCACGTCTGGTGGAATATGACTTAGTGTGTACTGAATTTCGGAGGTGTAGAAAAATAATGTATAGGAGCTTGGAATGCCTCTGATGATATGTAATGTTCCTCACCGTAGATGTACTTGAGCCTGGGCTTGTACTAAACTATGTATGGTGTGTATGGCCGATGGTATATATATGGCAGTTTCTGTATTACCATGTTGTACAGATGAACATCTCTGCATTCTGTGTCATCCATTACATTCTGCATTCTTATGCCACGGTTTTGCCATCCTTGTCTAAACCGTTGTTTTGATTTCCTAGGATGGTGAACACCCAAAGCACCCATGCTGTTCAGGAGCAGGGTGAAGCCAATGGAGCTAGGGATGGGAATCTACCCCATCCACCTTCCTTGGCTGAAGTCATGTTGGAGGCAGAAAGGAATAAACGCGAGACCAACCGGTTGTTAGAACGCATCAAGCAGAATACCGCATGTTCCCAAAGGAACGACTTGGTGTCTCTCAATGATTTCATCAAGCTGACCCCACCAACTTTCCATCATTCTGTTGAGCCTCTTGATGCGGATGATTGGCTTCGTAGCATTACCCATAAGCTACGTTCTGCACGCGTAGCCGAAGCTGACAAAGTCACTTACGCTGCTTATCGCCTTGAGGGCCCTACTAGCTTTTGGTGGGAAAACTATGAGGCTATGCGCCCAGCCGGCCAGTTTACCACTTGGGAAGAATTTAGCGCAGCTTTCTGTGAACATCACATTCCGAAGGGTCTTATGGATCGCAAGAGAGAGGAATTATGCAACTTCACCCAAGGCAGACTGACCGTGGATGCCTACAGCCGTGAGTTTGGGAACTTGGCACGTTATGCACCTGAGGAAGTGTCCACTGATGCCAAGAAGCAGGTGAGGTTCTGGAAGGGACTTAGCCCCAAGCTTCGACGTGACTTCCGTTTGCACGAGTGCACCTCCTTCCAGAAGCTTGTGAACAAAGCCATCAGTGCTGAGACCGGTCAGACTGACTTTGAAGCTACACGTAAGCATTCCCATGATTTTGGTTCTTCATCCGGCTCTGGTTCTCAGAAGCGCCGGGTGTGGATTCCAAACACAGCTCTGCCACCCAGGTTCACTTCGACGCCATACTATGAGGTGCCTCGCCCAACCCAGCAGTATACATCGCCTAAGGCTTGTGGTGGACCGGCCGCCAATGCTGCTCCGCGCACCAACACTGTGACATGCTTCAAGTGCGGAGAACCGGGTCAATACAGTCGAGAGTTTCCCCAGAACAACAACCCCAACCAGTCTGGAAAGTCTGTTGGCCGTGGTGATCCTGAGCCATGAAGGGCCTTGTAGATAGATAGCCTTCATCAAGCCTTCTTGCTTTCTAGTTGTCTATACTCAGACAAGTTTGCTTCCACATGTGCTTGTATGTTTGTATGACTTGAGTGTCGGGTCGTGTGACCCTACTTGTATGAACACTAGTTGATTGCCCGTGCGTTGCCACGGGGTATCGAATTTACATATACTCAAAACATAAATACACCATTGTAATCCTCAAAACATAAAGGCATGGACCAAAACTTTGACCTCAATTAAAAAAATTGGATTCTGAATTTGTTGTAATCCGAATTTTTAGCATGCAATACAGAATCATTGGTTGTTTCCTCAACTAAAAAGAATGTGTTGCGTGCTAAGTCAGTCGGGTGTCATTCGTCTCTGACATAAAATTCAGAGTGCAGAGCCAGTAATTAATTAATCAACCGTTATGGACAGCCACACTCCAAATTAGAAAAAAGAGAGGGAAATGTAGCATCAATGTTAGTTAATGGAGTAGACCCACAAATCAAAATAGGAGAGAAGTGATGCAAATTTTCCTCAAACACAGTATTACATCACCCATGCAGTGGTGAAAAAAGACAGTATAAAATACATGAGAAAAAACACAAGCGCACATCATCTACGGGAACCATCTCTAGCCGTAACTCTTAATCAGACTAACCCAACAGGAGCATACCTGCAACCAATGGGGAGATCAGAAGAATAGCATTCCCCGGGCTTATTCATCGCCCCAGCCCGGGTGCATCCGGATCGACCTCGTCGTTAGTAGCAGGATGGAGGCTCAGGTCCACATCGCGTGGTCATCTCCTCCATACACCATACTGGATGACTCCGTCCAGCTGAAGTTGATGTCTCACCAATTAACCGCGATCTCCATGTGGCTCCTTCGTGTTGTGCTTGGCCCTGGTTCATCATGGACTAATGCACATTGTAGAATTCATAACAAAATTCTAACCGAAATTCATATCTGGTGCATAGTATCTAATTCCTTACTCGTATAAATAATTGAAAATGTCCTCCGTCATGAATCAACATCTTTTACAGACACATATTACATAAATCATAAAAAAAATCTAACCTAATTTCACATCAAGTGCATAGCATCTAATTCCTTACTCGTACAAATGATTGAAAATATCTTCATGAATCAACATGCCGCTTGAATACAGATATCATGCATCTTTATATACATTGCATCACTTATATAATCTCCGGTCTAAAATCACACTCCAATGTATAGTTCCCTGAAAGATTCTCCATAATTGCATGTTAGATGAATTCTAGCATATGAACAAAGTGCAGCCTTGTTGCCCTTCTCATGTTCTGCGGAATCGGAAGTTTGAAATCATTTCCTAAGCATAGAATGTGAAGGCAGCCCTTTTGACCCTTCTCACTGTAGTATAACCTGTAGGTAGATAGGTGGTTGTTTGGTAGTAGCAAAAGAAAACTCACAGATCATGACTTCGTTACTTAAGAAACCATTTCAAGTCTGAGCTATATATCCTCTCACACTCGATCACCTCTTGTTATATCCAAATTTTGAAACCACATTATCATTTCCACCAAAGAAATTCATAACCCTGATGGCCATTAGGATTCTTCAAATGGACTGGCCCAACAGAAAAGAAAAATAATATATAGGCATGAGAGTCTAACACATATTGCATTTCAGATCTAGTGAAATGAAGAGTTGTGAACACGGACAGTGTATAGTGTAAGGAGATGCAATGTGTGCCCAGCTCACAGTGTTGACCTTTGTATATGTATAGTATAAGTATCTTAGCACTTCTTCCCATGGATACATGCGAACGGACAAATCAGATAGTAAGGTAAAAGAAACAGTGCCTTTGCACATGATAATATTATACATGAATGAATTCTTAAGCATATAACATGATCATGCTTAATAAATAGGCAGTATTCCAACTCACAAGGATCACACTAAGCCAACATATCAATATTCATTAACAGAAACTTAGAAGTTCCCTTTTACTCTAACCTGTTTTAAGAAGACTTTCTATCAGATACCTCTTCTCTTTTATTATATTGCTTGCCTGCATATACTTCTCTTCAAGGATTTCTAGGGCGCATTCAGTTTCCTGTATCTTTTTCTGGAAAAGAATGAAAAAAGAATACAAATGATCATTCATCATTCGACAAGCGTATGGCAAGAAAACATGTGTACCTGCAATGTCTGAAGCTTTTCGCTTAAGTCTGCACTTAACACTTTCTGAGAATTGTATAGTCCTTGGAGCTCTTCCAATTGCTATTACAATTATAAATCATATTTTTTGTTCTCAAATCAGTAAGAATTCCAAATCGCCGGCGCCACCAAGACTAAAGGTAAACCTTGTATTTTGACTGCAAATCAAGCTCTAAATGGTCTAGCTTCTCTGACATAGCCCGAAATGTTTATCCAGCATACTCAAGCCTAATATTTATAGCCTAGTATATAAGTATAAATAACACAAAGAGTATAGAACCTTCTTTTCAACTTCACCGGCTAGGTACACAAAGATCATAGAACCTTCCTTTCAACTTCATCGGCCAGGTATTGTTCCTATGGAATAAAAATACCATTTTCCCTAGCAGCACACAGTTCTGCTATAGATAAACAACCTGAATAACTATGCTCAAGGTGAAGCAAATGATGGCAGAAAACATAGCTTATTTCCAAGAAAGATCCGGAATGAAGCAAAAATAAGTTCTTATGATTCCTGTTGTGATCAAGTTACTGGAATTGGAACCTTGTAAAAAAATTAGTTCCACAATGTGGACATTCAAGATAATTTAACTCGCTGGATGTTATCTCCTTAAAGATAATTTCACATGACATGACTCTGGATTCCTCTTCACTAATTAACAAGGCAATAGATATCGCATAGCAGAAATTGTTTTGACAGGATTATCAAGCTTAATCGTGAAGCACACAAGGCTACACTTAGTAGCGAGCAATGTTCAGCTCCGTCACTACAACACGATCATACATCAGGAATAAGCAAAAAATACAAGGAAATGCAAAATCACAAAATCCATGGGGCATTGTTCAGCCGCATCACTACAACACGATCAAGCCGGAACAAAATTGCAAAATCGCGAATCAATCAGCCAGTAGAGAGTTGAGGAGGACAAATTTAGCATCATGCCACAACAGAACCTTGCTGAATCTGGGATGGGGGACCCCTAGGGGGCGGGGAGCGAGGTTCGGTGATGTGGGCGATGATCGCTGGCTCCACTTCGTCCAAGGGCGGGCATGGGGTAGGCAGTGTAGCGTGTGGGGCGGTGCGGCGCCGCAGACCGTTGAAGTGGCATCGGATGAAGAGGGGAGCATCGGCGAGAGGCATGTAGTGTGTGACGCCCTCGATGCGGCTATAGCTCCTACGTGTCGAGGCATGACTTAGAGACATAACCGCATTGAAAGCAATGTCGCAAGTTGGTAATCAGAGCCTTTCCCGACCTTAGGAGCCCCCACTACTTGATCGTTTTTAGCAGCCGTTGTTGAGTCTAGAAAAATGTTTTGAGTCATTTAGGAGTTATATATCAGAGAGTTTAGGAATTCTTTTTACTCCCCAGACTCCTCATCGCTCTGGTAAGGCATCCTGATGTAGAGTTTTGACTCTTCACTTCTCAAATTTCACTAAATTTTTTTAGGATCACGCGGGTATCTTGGAATCGTTCTGATGGTTTTGTGACGAGAACATTGTTCTCTGTGCCTCCTGTGTTTAGGGGTTGTGGCAGTGTCCCGGGGAGTTGAGCTCCGAGGTGTTGTCGTCACAATTTTATCGTTGCAGTTCTGGAATACCTGAGTTTAGTACGCCGACATCGAAAATCTCTTTTATGCAGTTCATTGGTGAGATAACCCCGACGCCACCCAGTACTGGGGCGGGAGTTCGGGAGTATTGCCATAACTTGTATAACGGATGCTTTTCGAAGGTTGAGGTAGATGGTTTCCGAAGTTTTTCTCGGTTATGTGTTGAAGGATGGATACAGCTGGATGTAGGATTTGCCAGATTAGGGTGAGATATTATGCTTCCCCTGTATCCCCAACACCTGATTGCATAACCGGAAAGGTTCGGGAGTTTCATAGGTGGGAATTCTTGTAGCTCTAGTTCTTCTTCCATGGATATTTGGTTTGAGATTGGGATTTCTTACCGAGTATTCATTCTTGATCCGTACCTTGTTGATTTATTCCTCTACCTAAATTCTAAGTGGCTTCTCAATTTATGGATATGTGATCATTTCAAGTGGAATGCATTCGTTCATTTTGTTCGGATGTGAAGACTATATGTTGCAATTTTCATTCCGTTGGATTTAGCTTCAATATTTTTCTATCAATGTGCTAACGGATGTCACCCTCTTCAGGATGGCTCCCGCTAAGAGCAGCAATGAAAATCAGAATCAGAATCAGGATCCGCCACCACCTCCACCTCCTCCGGAGGCATGGAAAGTTGTGATGGCTGCAACCAATGCAAACACGCAGTTGATCATGCAAATTCTTTAAGAGCGCAATCAAGCGAACCAAGGCACCCAAGGCAACAATCAAAATCACTTCTACACTAAACCAGTTCCTTGCTAACGGGCCAAAGACTTTCAGCAATTGTGTTGAGACAACTGATGCTGACGATTGGCTCGTGGATCTGTGCAAGCATTTCGAGTGTAGTAACATCAGGCCTGAGGACTTTCTCAAGTTCGCATCCTTCCAACTCAAAGACCAAGCTACAGAATGGTTCCAGCAGTACAAGGATTCCAGAGGAGGCCGTGTGATTACCTGGGACGAATTCCGTCAAGATTTCAAAGCTCATCATATTCCTCAGAGCGTGGTTGAAAGCAAGCGTGATGAATGCCGCAACCTGAAGCAATGCTCTTTGTCTGTCTATGACTACAACAAGTTGTTTCAGAAGCTCGCCCGCTTTGCTAAGCAGGACGTCCCTGACGAGAAGAGCATGATATACCAGTTTAGGGGTGGCCTCAGAGAAGAAGTCCAGCTAGCTCTTGTTCTCTTTGAGTCCTTGAGGTACGATGAGTTCTACAGCATGGCATTGAAGCAAGAGGCTACTCAACTGAGGTGTGATGCTTCCAAGAAGCGAGTCAGAGACACTACTCCTTCTTCCTCTACTCAAGTGGCCAAGCAGTAGAAGTATTAGCTTCCTCCTCCTCCGTTTTGTCAGCCGTATCAGCAGAAGAGCAAAGGTGGCAGTGGATCTTCCCACCCACCCAACCCTGGCTTTCAGAACAAGACTTCGTCTCAAGCTCCAAGATCGAGTGCTCCGTATCACCGTCCGCTTTCAGAGGTCACATGCAACAAGTGCCAACAGAAGGGTCACTATGCCAAAAAGTGCTTCAATCAGAGGCGCCTCCCTCCTCCTCCTCCTCCTGTGAGATCGGCAACTACAACTGTGGTCAAGCATAACCCCAAGCGAGCCAAGTTCAACTTGATGAATGCAGCGCAGGCAGAGGATTCGTTAGATGTCATCATGGGTAACCTTCCTGTTAACTATATTCCAGCTAAAGTTCTTTTTGACACGGGTGCATCGCATTGTTTCATCTCGAGACCGTTTACATCTAAGCATGGTTTGGCTTTGCAAATTTTGCCTAGTCCATTAGCAGTTGTCTCTCCCGGTAGGCGCATGCATGCTAACTCCATTGCTCAGGATGTTACTATCACTTTGGGTGACTACAAATTTCTATCTTCTCCAATGGTTCTTGGTGACTCGGATATTGATCTTATTCTCGGGATGGATTGGCTTTCTAAGCACAAGGCGCATCTTGATTGTGCTGCCAGGCAGATTCAATTGACTCATTCATCGGAGGATGTAATTGTCTTTGCCGCTCGTGATGATACCATCCGTCTGTTTTCTCTCAATGAGAAGGGTGAACTGGATGCTATCTCGCAAATTCCAGTCATTTGCGAATATCAAGACGTCTTTCCAGAAGAGCTTCCAGGAATGCTTCCGCACCAGCCAGTTGAATTCGTCATCGATCTTGAGCCTCGTACGGAACCAGTGTGCAAGCGTCCTTACAAGCTGGGACCTGAAGAGTTGATGGAGCTGAAGAAGCAACTCGATATTCAAGAGAGAATGGGTCTCATCCGGCCTAGTTCTTCTCCGTGGGGTTGTGGTGTTCTTTTTGTGAAGAAGAAGGATGGAACGGACCGACTTTGTGTTGACTACCGTCCATTGAACAAGAAGACCATCAAGAACAAATACCCACTTCCCAACATCAACGAGCTGTTCGAACAACTCAAAGGTGCCCAAGTATTCTCCAAGCTCTATCTCGGTATGGGTTATCATCAGATTCGAATCCGTGAGCAAGATATTCCCAAGACGGCTTTTAGGACAAGCTATGGTTCATATGAATACACTGTCATGTCTTTTGGCCTCGTCAACGCTCCTCCGACTTTCTCTCGCATGATGAACTTCATCTTCAACGCCTACACCAATGACTTCGTTTTGGTCTATCTCGACGACATTCTGGTCTTTTCGAAGAACAAGGAAGATCATGCCAAGCACTTGCGTTTGGTACTCGATAAGCTGAGGGAACACTAGTTCTACGCCAAGTTCTCCAAGTGTGAATTTTGTCTCGATGAGGTTCTTTATCTTGGTCATATCATCTCTGTCAAGGGCATTGCGGTGAATCCTGAGAAGGTGTCTGCAATTGTGAATTGGGAACCACCTCAGACGTGAAGCAACTCCGTAGCTTCCTCGGTCTCGCAAGCTACTGTCGAAGATTCGTTGAAAACTTTTCTAAGATCACAAAGCCTCTCTCAAATCCACTCCAGAAGCACGTCAAGTACATTTGGTCTCCGGAGTGTGACATCGCTTTCAACACTTTGAAAGAGAAATTGGTCACTGCTCCAGTTCTGACTCCTCCTGATGAATCCAAACCGTATGAGGTCTTTTGCGATGCCTCTCTCCAAGGTCTTGGTGCAGTGTTGATGCAAGAGAAGAAAGTTGTGGCTTATACCTCTCGCCAGTTGAAGCCCAACGATAAGAACTACCCCACTCATTACCTCGAGTTGGCGGCAGTTGTGCATGCTCTTTTGACTTGGAGACATCTCTTATTGGGAAGAAAAGTGGACATTTTCACTGATCACAAGAGTCTCAAGTACATCTTCACTCTGCCTAATCTCAACCTCAGACAGACTCGATGGGTCGAAATGATTCAAGAGTATAATCCGAGTATCGAGTATACTCCAGGCAAGGCCAATGTGATTGCTGACGCATTGAGCAGAAAGGCTTACTGCAACAGTCTTATTCTCAAGCCTTATCAACCCGAGCTTTGTGAAGCTTTCCGCAAACTTAATCTGCAAGTTGTTCCTCAAGGTTTCTTTGCCAACCTTCAAGTCTCCCCTACCTTGGAAGACCATATTCGCCAAGATCAACTTCTGGATGCTATGGTGAAAAGGTGAGGATTGGGATTGCCAAGAGTCAACCCAAGTACAAGTGCTACCACCTTGATGACAAGGATAGTCTCTTCTTCGAGGATCGTATTGTCGTGCCCAAAGGTGACCTTTGTAAAGTGATCATGAACGAGGCTCACAATTCTCTCCTCTCCATCCACCCTGGGAGTATGAAGATGTATCAGGACCTCAAGCAGGCTTATTGGTGGACTCGAATGAAGCGCGAGATTGCTCAATTCGTGAATGAATGTGATGTCTGCAGAAGAGTGAAGGCAGAACACCAAAGGCTAGCTGGTTTCCTCCAACCTCTTGCCATTCCAGAATGGAAGTTTGACCACATTGAGATGGACTTCGTGACTGGGTTTCCAAAGTCCAAACGTGGCAATGATGCTATATTCGTTGTCATCGACAAACTCACTAAAGTGGCCCACTTTCTGCCTTTCAAAGAGTCAATCACTGCAGCTCAATTGGTGGAGCTCTATACCTCTCGAATTGTCTCTCTGCACGGTATTCCGCAAGTGACCTCTTTAGACCGTGGCAGCATCTTTACCTCCAAGTTTTGGGATTCATTTCAGAAGGCCATGGGCACCAACATCCGTTTCAGCGCAGCTTTCCATCCTCAAACTAGCGGTCAAGTCGAGCATGTCAATCAGATTCTTGAAGATATGCTCAGGGCTTGTGTGATCTCCTTTAGCATGAAGTGAGAGGATTGTCTTCCTTATGCTGAATTCTCCTACAACAATAGTTTTCAAGCAAGTTCGGGCAAGGCCCCATTTGAAATTCTGTATGGCAGGAAGTGCCGTACCCCTCTCAACTGGTCTGAAACCGGTGAACGTCAGCTTCTGGGTAATGACTTAATCACAGAGGCAAAGGAGATGTGCAAAGTCATTCAAGATAACCTTAAAGTAGCGCAATCGCGCCAGAAGAGCTACTATGATAGTAAGCACCGTGATTTGGCTTTCGAGATCGGAGATCATGTTTACCT